>NC_051181.1:156994684-157225293 GCF_013339695.2 Rhipicephalus sanguineus | reverse complement strand
TTGGTAAAAACATCTACTTCACCAAAATTTCGCCCCCCCCCCCTCCCCTGGCTACGGGCCTGCGTTAAAGGCACGGCTGTCGACCGAAAGATCATATCCTCAGGTATAGAATCAACTGTATCGCCGGTCCCAGCTGTTACGAAAAAAAAAAAAAAAAAAAAAAACGCCAGCTGCGCTGAAACCGCAGCACAGTCACAGCGAAAGCTGGAAGAGCGTCGTTTCTAGAGCCCGTTGTAAGCTCTCTTGGGGCTACAATACAAGTACACTAGAAAGGTACCCACTACGCCATAAATCACAATTTTTGTGAAGTTGGGAAGCACCTACTAAGCCATTATTCGTCATTCTGCGGAAAAGCGAGGCACCAGCTACACGTCTGTTAGGCATTATGTGCACTTTGTTCACGCGACGACTGATGACGACGAAGAATTATGGCTCAGCCCTTTGTAATGGGTTGGAATCTTTAAACGGCCCACCAGTTATGTAATTTGCATTGGGTGGCGCCCGGTCGCTATTTCCCTCTCCCGTCATGCTGTATAACATACGTTGACGTGGGAAAGAGACGGGTGGGGGGGGGGGGGGGGGGGGGAAGCGAAGACCTTTACTGAGACCCTGAGGAAATGGATCATGCGCTTATGGGCTTCCTTGGCAACCAATACAAGTGCCCTTGCGAGGAACCCACTACGCTATAAATCATTGTAATTTCACTGAGACCCAGAGGAAGTGGATCATGCGCTTATGGGCTTCCTTGGCAACCAATCCAAGTGCACTTGCGAGGAACCCACTACATTATAAGTAATTGTAATTTTTGAGAAGTAGGGCAGCAGGCACTCTGCCATTTTTCGTCATTCTACGGAGAGCGTTGGTACCTGCTAAACCCATGTAAGGCATTATGCGCACTTTGTTGATGCTGTGCCTGATGACGATGAAGAATTAGGGCAGGGTCCTTTGTAATGGGTTGGAAGCATTCAACAACCTACTCGTTGCGCAATTCGCATTGTGTGACGCCTGGTTACAGAATTCGCGTTGTGCGACGCTTGGTGCTTATTTTAACTCTTCTACCACGCTATATTGCATATGCTAATGTGGTTCCTTCCCGACATGAAGCCTGTATAGGACCTTTTCGCAAAGCAGTTTCAAGCACCGGCATGGCTCAGAGGTTGAATACAGGGCTCCCACGCAGAGGGCCCAGGTTCGAACCTCGTTCCATCCTGGAATTTTTTTCTTATTTAGTTTTTTTTTTTCTTATTTCGAGCGATACTGGTTACGGACACCGGCGGCGGCGGCGGCGGCGGACAACTACGGCGCCAAAAACGGCCGGTGAAATGATCTCATAACAGCTTTCGCTGTAAAAACAAGTCGAAATAAAAGGGGGTCCGTTTCTGTGGCACATAATTGGGTACCGCGTTCGCGCAAGCAGAAACGCTTGTTCTTGGTGCTGGAAGTTGTTTCTAACCTAGTTGTATTGTTTAAAACCTAACTCTTTTTAGAGCTTCACACATTGTAGTTTCTATCTTGAAGTGCTCGCCCATGGATGTGTACATGCACGTACTCCGGCGCACTTCGATTTTTTTTTCTTATTAATCCCGCTCGACACTTGTTCCCAGCGCTTCGCACTTTCGCCTCTTCTTTCACTTAAGTTTATATAGGAGGGTTCGGAGCACATATTTCCTCCGGTGTATACTCGCGGGCTTCCGAAAAGTTAGGGTTTTACGGCGCCATAAATGTGGCCTCGAAGGATAAGCGCCATATATATATATAATGTGCGAGTCTTCCAGTGTCCTCACATTGCAGCGCCCTCGGCGTTGCCATCCGCCCGGACATGTTAGCCCCGTTTTTTTTTTCTTTTTTTAATATTTCTAAGAAGCAACGGAATTTATGACGGTTGTTGCTGCTACGTCGAAAGCGTAGGCGGATCCTTGGCTCGTGTTCAAGCTCTTGGTTACGTTTTACAGCGGTTAAACTCTCCTACTTCAAGGACCGACCCAGTGCTGTGTTTGCTTACTGCCCCTCTGAAGCCACGCAAGCATTCTGAGAGCAATCGATAACGGTGAACGGGCGAGAGGCGTTGTTGTTCTCCTTCTTGTGTGTTTTTTTTTTTTTTCAGCATTGCCTATATCCGCGTTCAGTAATTCATTCTACTCGCTGTTAAATGTGTGCCAGCGGGGCACTGGGGCTGTCGTCAGCGCCGGAAGTGTCGTACAATAATCTGCGTACGCACTCTGTGCGAGTTCCAAGAAGTCGTCGGCGTGCTGCATCTTCCTTTCACTTACGGGAAATTAAATCGTCATCTCGAGGCGCGTTTATTGCTACCCGGAGTTTCGAAATTGATCATAAGTAAGAAGGATCCTATGTAACGGCTACCTCGCATAGCACGATGGGGCACGTTGTTATAAAAAAGAAAAAAGAAAAAGCGGCTTCGAAGAACCGTGACAAGCATGTTTTTCGCTTATGCGATGACGCAGCTCCATTAGTCTCGCTGAACACGCTCAGATATCGGTGCATTATAACACATCATGAGGTAAACAAATGAGGCAAGCTGCCGAAGCCGTGATATTATCAATGGGATTGTTTATCTCTTCCCTCTGTGGTTCGTTATAGTATAGTGGTGGTCTCGATAGTAAACTAATGCTGTGCACGGTTCTCTGCCTTGCTACAAAATCTTGGCACGTAATCGTTTTTTTTTTTTTCGTTCCATCGTCATTGGTATAGTGAATGTGCGATCGGCAATTGATCATGCAACCTCTCCGGAGTGCATAAAGAGGTTTAAACTTTTCTCGAAGAAATTCACTTGTTTTTATATTCTTCTGGTAAAACCTCTAACGAAGACTTAGTGATGTCGACCGCAGGCATTGAGCGCTGTCATAAGCGAAGACAGGAAATCGATGCGTCAAGGAGCCCCAGCAACGGTAAACGGCTTTGGCGACCCGCGCCCGCTGCTTCGACGGCTTGAAAGGCCTGCGCCTGTTCATTGTTATAGTTGTAGCAGTCCCGCAGCGAGCGCTCGCCTATACGACATTAAGCCGTTATACGTTCGCGAGCACTCGCCTAATTGACCCTGGAGCCACTATATAAGCGGAGAGAGACAGAGGACTGAAGTCAGCAACGTCTCCAACTCGCCCGCATTTGTCCATTTGGCGCTCCTGGACCTTGCCGTGTCCACTCGTGGGGAGCTCCTGTCTGGGGCACCCTTTTCGAGAAGCGCTTTTGTCCGATGCCTCTTGCAGCATCATTGAGGTGCGGCACGACCTCGTTGCTTATAGCAAGGGAATGCGCGCTGGCTCTGACGCGTGGCCGAAGGCCAGGAAAAAAAGAAAAATGTCTGGAGCAAAAACGCAGAGACGACCGTAATGGGCGCCTCGCGACGTGGTACACCTCTCCACCGTCGTGGAAGCCGTTGACCTCCTGCTGGGAGCTTTTAAAAGCCGAGCGCAACTCGCGATGTTTGCGAATCGCGAGTCGTGGCTCTCTCACTCTTTCAGTCATTCTGATTCGAGCTGCCTCAGCGCGCCAGTGGGGCGCGCGTTCGGCCGCTTCGCGAGGTGCGCCGAGTGTTCGCTCGTTGTAGCGCGCGCTCTTCGGTGCATTGGGACGGCTTGAACCGACTCGAATCGCGCGTGCTTGCGATCGCTCTGCCTCAACCTCAGCGGAGTGACTTTGGGCTGGCCGCACGATTTCACGAAGAGGACACGTTCCTCTAACGCACTCAAGACGGGGCAGGGACCTCGGGGCTTCAGTCAGGATCACATTCGCGAAACCTTTTGGCACGTTGAACGGTTTTGCTGCACTCGGCTGCTGACTCGAAAGTCGCGGGTTCGATCCAGGCCGCGGAGCAGGGCTGGGCAAAGATACTTTGAAATTGTATCGCGATACGATACAAGATACTCAGGCAAAAAGTATTGGAGATACAGATACAAGATACTGCCGCAAAAATTGTATCCGATACGATACTTGCCAATTGTATCTTAAGATACTTCGATACATTCTCAAATTTGTTATTATAAATCCATATAATGTAGCAGCAAGCGCCTATGCACGAAACTGTCTTCTTCAAAATTTCCTAACTGTGACCTATTTTGTTTCACTTGAATGAAATGTCTGTCAGCATCTCAAAAGTTTTGCCCTTCTTGCTCAAAGTACATTAGTTTCCTTCCAAAATAACTTATTGGGGTTTGTTTTCGTTTCTTCACAGGTCAACTCTTTGTACACTTCACTGACAGCGGTACTTGCTTTGCACAGCTTGCCGACCATCTAGTAGGTTGCCATATAATCACAATAACTTCAATAAGAAGCCTTCTTACGATGGCGCAAATACCGGTGTGGACTTTTACCTTGTCCGTAAAAGAGAGCTTGCACAATACCGCATACCCGGACAGGTGTACAGCAGCAACAACGCTGGTAGCGACATTTTTATTCTTAGTTTTTTTTGTGGGGGGGGGGGGGGGGACGCATGGTGTATACTATGGGTTTGAGCCATTTCGCTAGCGGCCCGGCCCGCACACATGGACGTCTTCGTCTCATTTGTTTTTATTTTCTAAATAAGATGTTCGTGAGCTGCAGAGACATGAGTGGTCTCAAGCATTCCTTTCGTGAGGAACATGTGGTCACCATGTGCTAAAACATAACCGTGGAACAAAAACTCTATATTTCAGAATCCGCGTCCAGATATCAGTCATTCTGAACATCGTTATCGATGTTTCTCGAATCCTGACTGCAAATCGCCTTCAGAAATGACCTATATATGAGATATGGGAAAGGCTTCATTTCAAACGTCATTTTGTTCAAACTCTCCCACCACCTTCACTCTGTCCCGGCCCTTGCAACTAGAATTCGCGACTGCGGCCCGCTGGCTATAAGCTCCGTTTGAGACCCCTGGTGTATACGTAGATGACGTAAAACTGCAATGAATTGTCATATTCTATTTATATGCTGGCGTAAAGGATTCTTTGTTGATATACTCACTAACGTGCAACCTTTTTTGGAATTATTCTTCAACGAGAGAACATGTGCAACACAGAAACGTCTCAGACGTATTGTATAGTTCCATAAAGTGTCGCAGGACACCCCCGCTATTCGCGCTATTGCCACTTATAGCTTCCATTACGTGGCGATTAGTAATGCGAAAAATATAAGAAAGCCTGAAACAGGAAAACAAATATAAGTAAAATGGAGAGGTAGGTGGTTGTGTGTCAAACATTCACATTGAATGGGTACAGAAACACAATACAGACGGCGCCCTTAAAAGCTATGAGCATGAAGTATTGTCAACTTACTTGTTGAGACAATAGAAAATTCAGTGCCTATGGAAAATTGCCTGAAACGGCTCGTTAGGACGCTCATGAGCAAAACAGAGCATTCAGTAAAAGTTTCTCGAATCCCCTTCCTAACATCTTTAAGATGGCTCCTAATAATTTCCATTATTATAACGCAAACTCAATTTCGCTATTTTCCTAAGCGGTAAGCAGAATGTTTTGTACTGTTTACTCAAGGTACGCCCGCATAATTATATATTTGTGTTCAAAATCGCCTTGCCAACGTGTAATCGTGTACACAGTAGTGGAAATAAAGTAGACAGAAGAATAAAGCAGAGATCTTATTTTGGGAGCGCGTTACAAAGACATACTGCAGTGACCAGACCGGAAAAACAGTGCAGAGACTTAGGTAATGTAAGGGATGAAAATGACAGCTAAGAAAGCACTAGTGCTAATAATCAAATTATGATTTTATAAATTGTTTGAATAAATGTAGCAACAAGTGAAAGATACGGTACGCCAAGATATTTTCTGTTAGGTAAACGCTTGCTCTTTTAGATCTAGCATCAGTACCAGTGGTGCTAACGTTGTTAGATTCTTATTTGCATATAAGTTAATTCATGGCATGCAAGTCAAACTTACATGCACGAGATCCTTCAAATCGCTGATGTGTAAAATCCACGCGACGCAAAGGAACCCCATTCTTGCACGCATCACATTTCGTTACGGAGCAAGACGCAAGAGAATCTTCAATAACGGCACTGTAGCAGCATCAGAATTTGCGCGATAGACGCGGCGCAGGACAGTGGCTAAGAGCAAGTGTCGCGGCATTGGCGCAACTAAAAAGAAAAGAAATCGAGCAAACAAAAGGTACGTGGGCTGGGTGTACACGTCCGCGCGCTTGTCTTCCTCATCTTCTGCCCTCACTGGGGTACTCTGGCGGAAAAATAAAATTGCGTCACTGCCCTAAGACTTATTCAGATGGCTTAGTGAGACCAGTACCAGCTTGAGAAGCGGAGCTTGGCCAGCGATTATTGTTTCGCACGGTTGTGTTGCGATAGAAGTATCTTGTATCTTAAGATGCACGATACATTATCGAATGTATCGGAAATACAGATACAGATACTCGTCTTTCGAGGAGTATCGCGATACAGATACAAGATACCCATAGAGTATCTAAGATAGTATCTAAGATACATGTATCTTCGATACTGCCCAGCACTGCCGCGGAGGTTGCATTTCGATGGAGGTGAAATGCAACCCGCGGCCGGGATGGAACCCGCGCACAGTACACGGGCATCCCGGGCCGGGATGCCCGTGTACTGTGCGATGTCAAATTGTCGAAATTACCCGGAGCCCTCCACTACAGCCTGTCTCATAATCATATTGTGGTTTTGGCACGTAAAATTTCAGATATTACTGTAACTTCAGCGATTTTTCCACCACTTTTTTTCCACAAGGCCACAAGTTTTTTTTTGTTTTTTTTTTGGCCATGCTCCAGTCGCTATGCGAATGTAGTCGCCGTGTAATCCTTAACGTGGTGATAGCTTTGACATTAACAGCCTGCACATCTTTCTAGTGGGACTGGGTTCATAATCGCACACGAGTAAGCAAAGCGAGGCTCGGCCTTATATCAGCTTGTTTTACTTTGCCGGTACCCATTCTATGCGTCTTCTAAAGTACCACAGCTCCCTTCTGCGCCCTCAGTGTGTTAACGGATGCGCACTCGAGTCCACGAATAACGTACGAACGCGCATCACCTGAGTGGTATGCCGTTATTCTGTGCCGTACAATCTAGAGCACGGGCCCGTAACTTTGTCATGTGTAGCGAACACGAACTCACTGTGGGACGCTGACGAGCGAGAATCCCTTCGGTAAGATTGCGTACGATTTCGCGTTGGAAATATTGCTCCAACATCTTTTTCTACTTCCTTTGTATTATTTTTTCATATCTCCCGATCTATGCGTATATGCATATGCGGGACCGCATAACATTTTTTTTTTTGTCTTTCGTGAGTAGGTCAAACGCTGCGACTCTCGAGCGATCGTTTTTTTTTTTTTTTTTCCTTGACGACTGTGGTCTTGCATTCAAGTCATGGTGCAAGTATGTCATATACCTACAGTTCGAGACACACGTCACGATCAACTGAACGCGTTCATCAAGGACGTGTACTGACTACTGACGCTGCAGTAACGCACAAAACCTGTGATACGCAACCATAAGCGATATAAAAATGCAAATTTGCATTATGTATAAGGCCTCCCACTAACGCTGACGCGGCATTCGCTCATTTATACGTTCGCTTGTGCGAATGCGGTGTCACGCTCTCGATCTTCGCGGCGTACCTTTTTTTCCGTGCACCGAGTCCATTTCATCTTTCTGTTCATTTTTTCTTCCTTATTTTACCCTTTTGTCACATTCTCGCATGCAGCGCCTGCTTCCCGTGTGTACATTCTTTCTGCCTTTCGCGTCGAATGGCGGGAGCATTTTCCTGGCTGTGTAAACGCAAGCACGCGGCATACTTGGCTGGAAAGCGCATGGCCGCCGACGAATGCGTCGCGGCCTTCGCTGCACTGAAGGAAAGAAGAGCACTGCGTGAGAGCGTGTGTGTGTATGAGTTCAGGGGGAGGGGGCGGGGTGGCGAGAATGGGACACCGACTTCCTCGTTGACACAGCCGCGCTTCGCCGGACTGCGTCGGTCCGCCACTGCGGCGCACCGTTCGCCTCCCCCACTCGGCGCACCTGTGCGTCCAAGCGCGAACCCTCATAGGCCCGCTTCTTTGGCTCCATTTTGTTTTTTCTGTTAAGTTTTTCGGTTTGCTTGTATTTGAGGACACGACGAGGTGCGACTTTCGACGAAGACTTCGACGCTCATGGTCGAGTGAGGTGATTGTTCACATCTCTCTAACTTGGTAATTGTGCAGACAGAACCTCGCTCCATTTCGCTGCGGCCAGGGGCGTAGCCAGAAATTTTTTTCGGTGGGGGGGGGGGGGGGGGGGGGGTTCAACCATACTTTATGTACGTTTGTGCGTGCATTTGTGTGTGTGCGTGTTATATACGCAAGCAAAATTGAAAATTTTTGGAGGGGGGGAGCTTGAACCCCCCCCCCCCCCCCCCTTTTGGCTACGCCCCTGGCTGCGGCAATCACTCCTGCGGTTGCCTCAAGCGGGGTCACCTAAAGGAAAGTTAAGAAATTGAAATGTGATCAGTTTGCGAACGCTTTCTGACTTCTCGCAAATCGCCGTTGATGCAAAAGTTGTTTAGGAGCGTCGGGGAGCCCTAGAAAGTTTAATCCGAAGCACATATATGTATGTCGATTGGTTCTGTGAGAGCCAGTGGTAGCAGGACTACATTCGGAACGTCACGACCATTTCGTTTCCGAGAAAAAATAGCGTTAGACTCCGATTGGCAGACGTATGTTACCACTACCAGAAGAGCTGGGCCATGGCCGGTGGCACGGTTAGGCTCCATCTTTTTTCTTTTCTTTTTTTTTTTTTGAGCTCTAGACTGTACATATAGTGAGTGCCGTGTACAAAACGTGTCGCGTCACTCTTTGCAGCCTTGTTCGGAACGCTGTTGCTCAGGCCACACCTTGTCCTTTAGAACAGCCAGTAGTCTAAGGCATTATTAGTGGAGGTAACCGACCAATGACCAGCACTTTCTTTGAACCAACATCTTTGATTTGTAACTCGGGCGCGGTTTTCAGAACTGGTTGTTAGGGTAAATCGACTGCATTTTTGGTGTGAGTAGAAGGTTATTGTTTTATCGACCCCCGTGATACGCACTAATTGGCAATCTCGTTATCAGTAGCAATAGGAGTGGTAGTAGTAGTAGCAGCTGTAGTATAGTACTATCATCCTTATCGAAAAAGACTTCATGCCCGCCCCCATTCTCCAGCATAATCATGTGTACACATAGTGGTTTATATGGGAACGTATCACTTCTTATGAAGCAAGACTAAGCCCGCACACTTGAAGAAAAAGATGTAAGGAAAGGGCCGAAACGTCTTTCATGTTAAAGTTCTTTTCGTATTTGGTCGGCGTATTCCTTTTACCTTCGACTATGAGCATTCCGGACCAGACGAGTTTTCGTCAAACCTTTGATTACGGAAATCAAAAGGTATACCACAGTACGTCGCACCCAGAGTAGGAGAGTCCTGCTCCGCTGTTGAGAAGTCTAGTGCGGCTTCGTGAGCCTCGTGTCGAGTTAAAGCACCAACCTTTAATTTGTGTGGGAATATAGTTCAAGGGCATGCCGTATGCAGGGCTTTTTCAACAAAGTAATGTCGGCGGTGTTAGCAGTAGTATAATTGTAGATTGTTCGCTAAGTGTCGCGGTATAAAAAGCGTTTTCCATGGCGTAGCCGGCCATAAAAGATGAGGCACCGACCGATGCTGTCGCGACCCTTGCCCGACGAAGGTCGACGCCTAATCGAGATGGATCGGCGTCACATCGCCAACTCGTCCGGTGAAGCCGTCTCGCCGCGGTGCCACCGCCGCTTAATATCTCTTTCTTCAGCGTGAGAAATGGCGCAGTGTGTGTATATCCTGTTGACGCGTGCTGGCTATTTATGCCCACGTGTTTGACGCTATGGAGACTAATTTCGCCGGCCTCCTTTCTCCTGCCCATGCGCCTACGACTACGTCGCGTATAGTCAATATAGCGAAGCACGTATATTAACCGTGTACTCCACGATACGGTTTTCGTCTGTTATTGTGGGCGATGGAAAACGTGTATTTAACACAGCATTTGACAGACAATATCAATATTTTGCTGCGTATCGACTGTCTGCGCGTGCGTGTTTAAACGTGACATTTCCAAAAGCTGTATCTGTATTATTTGTGTGCGCCAGTAAGCGCCTGTGTTTCTTTCTTTGTGCAAGGTGACTGCGGGCTAGCACCAACCACACGCTTGTTTCTCATCGTCTCTTAGTTCTTGCCTTCTTCATCGCGGCGGTATATACAAGTCGTCATTTGTGCTATAACGAGCTACTAGTTTCTCTCTCTCTTGTCTCTCATTTCGGGCTTTATTTATTCATTTGCTTAGCTCCGCTTTTCACAAGATCCTGACTGGTGTTCACTGTGCTCGTAGTATTTGTGAGCCAAAGGTATACCGCCGAACAATCGCCTCCTGCCCGTGTCTAGCATGATTCCACCTTGTGCCTGCAAACTAGTTAGTTTCACCCTAACCCTCCGCCGTTCTAGACTGTAGTTCTCTTCCCATGAATCCCATTCTGTTGATCTAATAGACCACGGGTTACGCATTACGTGACCCGCAAAGCTTCAATTTCTTTTCTTTTTTTCTGTCATTTCACCATTGAAAGGTTCACGGCAAGATTAATGGCCAACAAGGTTTGCATTTTAGTGGTTCTTTTTTTGTTTCGTTTGCAAGCGTTTGTTTCGTTGGCCGGCCGCCTTGGCCAACTAAGGTTGCCTGGTATCCACTTTCTTTGACCCGCCGCAGTGGTACAGTGGTTATGGTGCTTGACTGCTGACCCGAAGGTCGCGGGATGGAATCACGGCCGCGGCGGTCGCATTTCGATTGATGCGAAATGATACAGGCACGTGTTTCTAGATTTAGGTGCACGTTGAAGAACCCCAGGTGGTCGAAATTTCCGGAGCCTCTCACTACGGCGTCTCTCATAACCATGTCGTGGTTTGGGACGTAAAACCCCGACAGTTATTATTAACGTGATACCCACTTTTATACATGAGCAGTTTCAACCTCAAAACGTTTTCTTTTTTTTTTCTTTTTTTCTGAGTGTGGTCCTTTTTCTGTGGCCTGTGCCGTTCCTTCGTATGTCGCGTGAGGGGCTGTCGAATTATCGGCTGTTCTCGCGACTGTCACATTACTCCTTCAGTGCGGTACAAATGGAGGGCTTTAATTTGTCAGCGAAACTTTGCGCGCACGAACACTCGCCAAAATCAGCCGCGACAAGTGGAAAAGCGAAGATGAGTGGCGATATATAAGGAAGAGAGGAGGGTGATGGAGAGAGATGTGACAGCGCTCATGGTGTCTCCATCGGGGCCTGCTTCCTCGCCGGATCACCGATGCCCGTGCTCTCCAGCTTCTCCCGGGATGGCGTATGGCGCGCAAGCTGTTTTGCTCCAAGGGCGCGGGCTAATTTATATTGATCGTTGCGGTTGACGGCGCGCGGCGGCGGCGGCAGCTGCTTTCTCCAAGAGAGTGGGCCCCCGTATTAACTGCCGACTCTGCTTTCGTGTAGATGGCGCCTCCTGCGTCACACGAGGGCAAGGAGTGCGTACGTTTTCTCCTTCCAAGCGGCGCTCGAGTTGACATCCCTGCGCTAGGAAGTAAGCGAGGCGCGGTCTGGCTTGGATGAGACCAATAGCTCGAGGCTATGAGTCTTTTGTGCTCTTGCGCTCTTGTCTCAGGCCGTTGTCTACACCGTGCCTCGCGGGAACAGTACCGCGCTTGCGGAAGTGCCCTTATCTGAACTAAATGGCGTACATTCATTCCTTTGAGATTATTGGCGAGCTTAACTCGATTAGTCTTGGTAAATCAGTTCTAGAGAAAATCCGCAAGGAGAACTGTGGTTCGTGAAAAGGAAAATTGCCGTCCTCCTGTTTGTAGCACCAAGCGAAAAAAGGAAAATTCGTACGGATTTCTCAGAAAGAATGCTTCTCAGTTAACGCATAATTCATCTGAGAGATTCGATCCCTGGACCAAATACTTTCCGGTGCTTTCTCGCCGTATCTGGTAGAGCATAGTGCCGAGATCGAATCCCTGACCAGGACGGGTTTTTCGTCAACTGGGGAGCTTTCTCCCTGATAAATCTGTGCGGATTTTCTTTGCAGATTTTTTTTTTTACGAACGGCTTCACGACAACCTTCTCTTTAAGTAATCTATTTCGTTATAGGTGTGTAGTTGGAGACGATTTGTTTGTTATGACGATTATGAAAACCGGCTCTTGCTCAAGTTGGCGTCTAGAAGCGTGATTGAAGAACAGTGCATAACCAGAAGACTCTCGCGGTTTATCGAACTCTCCAGACGTCCTGAAGAACACTGGTGATTTGCTCTGGTGGGTCTGCCCAAGTCGAGCGAGTGAATCTTACTCGTGGTCTTTGTACGGGCACTTGAACGGAACTGGCAGAGGACTTGTGCTCAGGGGCCATGCTTGGCGCATCGCAGCGCGTCAGAGCGCACGGCCCGAGGCAATGCGATCCACACAGGGCGAACGCGCACCCATTATTAATCTAGTTATTCGGCTGTGTCGACAGCGCAAAGCGCTGCCTAGCTGTCGGCTGCCGCTTTCCCGGTCGCACTCACCCATCCGCCCTCCTATACGCACAGATCCTATACGCGCGCAATTCGTTCACATACATGTGAGCAAGCGGGCGAGTGTTCTCATGCGAGTTCTCGTCATAAAAGCGGAAGCCATGGCTCTGGAAGAGAACGGGCGAAGGCTTGTCCTGGAAAATACCCGCCGCGTCGGCATTGAATTAAGGCGCACAGAGGTACTGCGCGAATCGCGTCGAATTCGGCTGAATAAGTTCCTTTCTTTATGCAATTCGCAAACTCGCTTGCGCGATTATTGATGTTGGCAAAAAGGAGGAGGGTAAACGATGCCGACACGTTTTGTCGTATCGACATTCGCTCTCCGTCCCTTTTCCTCGGCCTTCTGTTTTTTTATTTATCTCTTTTCTGAGGGCGGGCGAATACTAAACGGATTGCAGTGAGTTTGTTTCAAAAAGCGTGATGGACTCTCAGTAACTCAGAGCTCGAAACTCTTCGCAGCGACAATGTGAACTCTGCAATTTTGTTCTCTATAGCTCTTTCGTGAGGCACAGACCACTCGTGCATAAGGTCTGAATGATATTCTTCAGGCTTTATTCTATATTTGGGCATGAATTGAAGCTGCGAACCTAGCTCTGTGTTTCTCAAATCAGACTTTTTTTTTTTTTCTGCCAGCTGTTTTGTTTGGGTAAGCCTTATTTGCAGGGTAAACCGAAACAATTTTGACATTTAAGAGATAGGGAAAGAAAGAAGAGCTGAAACAGATGAGCGTCCGATTTGCTACCCTGTAAAAGACGGTATGAAAGACTAGCACAAGGCAAGAGTGCATATTGCGTGCATGGAGGAGGACTACAGGCGGTCACTGAAACGGTGCTCTTCAAGAGCTGCACATGCGCACGAATCGCTTTATGCGCCACTAATGACTGTCGCCGTGGGTCATGAATGTTTGTCTCGTGTAATTTTCTGGAGTCTATCAGGTCTTGTGCGCTCCGTATAGAGATGCGCCATACATCGTATTGAGGGCAGGCGCACAATAAGCGCTCATAGTTTTTTTTTCTTTTTTTGAAAGATCAAATATGGTCGTACGTTAGTCTGTTGGCTACATCACGCAGCATTTAAGTAGTCTAATCTATACGTAAAAGAAAATGCAGCCCAACTTTACATTCCTCTTCAGCTTCCCTTAGACATGTAGCGTCTGTATGTTGGTGGATTTTGGTTGTCGGAGTCAGAGGGCCAAGGGGGCATTAGCGGGCATCCTCACACGTGGCATGTTAGAGGAAGGCCTTCGTCGAGCGGTCGATAGCCAGCGGCGGGCGTCTGGCGCGACAGTGGAAAACTGCAGGAAGATGCCTCCGCCAGCCGACGAGCGGGCGTGCAGGGGGCGTGCCGCTTTCGGCTAGAAAGTTTAAACAGAGCGCTGACAGCTTGTAGTTGTGAAAAAAAGATATGTTCAAAAAAATAAATGAAAGCTGGGCAGGTCGGTACCGATTAATACTGCGGGCACGCGCTAAACGTACGCAAGCTGTGAAGATGGTGGGCACATACTGCAGTGGCATTGCGAGTCGTTGCACTTACATTGAAAATCTTTGGTGGCAGTGGTCAAATTGGCGAACCCTCAAAATCGTTTAAAGACGGCAGAATAAACTTTAGGCAAATCCACGTGCTTTCCACCATCCCCGCTGAACCGCCTTACTTGCAGAGCAATGAGTGGGTCTACTTGGTGCACGCTCATGTTGAAGTGGACGTACGTGGCTTGTCGTTGTGAACGTGAGTTGGTAGTTTGCGCCACGTACGTCCACGTGTTGTTCTTTCATCGTCGTTATTTAGTCCATCATTCAGTTTTATACTAAGCGCAATTCAACGTGAACTCGCGCTTCGTCGCGTGCACGGTGGAGGTCGCAGCTTCGAGTGCGGACGTCCGCTTCGTACGTTGGTTCATATTTACTCTTCCATCTATTCCTTTCCCTGTGGCACTTAGCCGTGATCTCTTAAGGTTTGTAGAGCATATCGCCACATATCGTCTGTTAAACTGTAGAGCTCCTGAAAGCGCCGTAGTTGTCCCCATTTATTTTTGTGGGGAATTCTTTGATGGAGAGCAACCAGCAGGAAGAGCGGCCTCAGTCTACTGATGTGGGTTTCATATCGCGGCATGTAGAGGAGACAGGATATGAGGGAAGGCGTAAAATAAGCATGGGAAATATTTCGCAAACGCACTGGCAATGTTTCTTTTAAGTGTGTAAGAGTTTCTATGCCGACTCAACGAGAAAGCTTTCCGTCTCTCTGTCACGTAAGGCGATCATCGCCATAAAGACATAAATGTATAAAAGAAAACTCGCAGTGTACCTTATGCATTCGCTTAAGGCGAACACATTTTTTTTTTTCATTTTAAACGCGCCCATTGATACGAAAAGGCACACGAAGATCGAGCGATGATGCGTCGTGCTGGCTCTCTTCAATGAGATGCAAGGCGTCTTCCTGGAAAGGTGCTCCAGTTTTAACCGCAATCCAGAGGCCGCGTGTCGGGTATTTTGACCGTGGTGTTACAAGTAAACGGCGCATGTGACTTCAGCACTCTGCTGCGAGTAATGAACGTCGCTGAAACTTTACGTACAACAGTCGCATAGAGTGAGCAGGATATCCCGCCAACTTTGCGGTATTGAGCCCGTCTCAAGCGCACGCTTCCAATTACTGAAATGGCTCGCTGTAGATTGTGCGCTCGCGCTCGTATGCCTTGGAAATGTGGCATAATATGTTTGACCCAAATCCTTTGTACCCAAATGACGACTTCAACAACAAAAGAAGCTTTTCGTTCGTGAGGACTATTTTTCATAATGCGTTCGCTGTCAAAATTGGCACGAACCGCTCCGGCTCTCAAGCTATACTGGGAGTACGGACCGAGACGTCAGTCAACCAGAGAAGAAAAGGCAAAATAGACTGGCGGCGCTGTTCTCGTGAATAGCTGCGCCCATCGCGCTCGGAGACGTGCCCGGCGAAGCCGCTCTGTCCTTCACTCAGTCCGCGCTCGCATCGCTTCGAGCATGTCGTCGGCTGCTCCGTTGGCTGTCGCCGAGAGCGGAGCTCGCACTGCTGTCTTCATATCGGCCGGAGAGGAGAGGGAGCGCAAATACTGCGCAGAAAGCGGGTGTTCTGAAGGGGCCGGCAGGCAGCGATTCGAAGAGTGTTCTTGCCGGCTGCACGCGCGTGCTTTTTTCCTCGGCGAAATCCCATTGTGACAAGTGGCTCCCCGAGAGGAGGAGGCAACGAGAAAGAAAGCGTCTCGAAGGAGTACGGCGCGCCGTGAGAGTGGCTTCTTTTCATTAGCGAGTCAGGAAAAGGAACGGTTTGTGCGAGACATCTTCTCTCCGATGCTCATTCCTGTTCTTTTCGAGTGAGCAAGAGAGAGAGATACACATGACAGCCCCCACCACGTCTCCTTATGCTCAGCTGGAATCAGCAGCAACAGCATGAGCGCGGCGGAGCGAGGCAAAGATTGACGAAAGAGAGTAGAAAACAGGTCGGCACCGAGACATCCGTCCGTGGTGGCACTGTCGTCTTGCAGCCGCGGCAGGGGAGGTCTTCTCCGTCGGGCTCTCCGCTGCGGCCGCGACGGGGAAATTTAATTTAGAGCTGCCGCAGGAGGAGCAACCGCGCTTTTGGGCCGGACACGCAGGGAGGGTGCATGCGTGTACTCGCAGCCGTCTCGCTCTCGGCCGCGCTCGCTCTCCGTATCCTACACTGATCTCGAAATCTCCCCGGACCGCGTTCCTCCATGCCGCCGCGGTCGCTCGCCGCTACAGTTTCCTTTGGAGGAGCGCCGCTTATTATTGTCCGTCATTCGACTTAACAACTTGCTCCGCGTTTGTCTTTACGTCTTCTCGTATGCTCGTTCGTAAGTCTCTTATCTTCAGAACGTGTGGTCTTTAATGTGTCGACAACGGACGTTGTGGAGCGCGCAGAAATAAATCAATAACTAACGCATCGCTCCACATGTTTCATTCTGGTGAAGTCTCTCTTGAATAATAACGCGTCGGTATCCTCTCGTTTTGTTACAAAATAACCATTCCTTCCATAGCGTTTTTTTTTTTTCCTGTTACATTCTTTCGCCGTATACACTTTCGCGGTTGCTCATTTCTCCCGTCCAGTCTTTTCTCGACTTGACGACGACTCTGCGAGTTCACTTAATTAGTGTCGCATCTCTCGCTCTTTCCGCGCGTCCTCAAGAAGCGCTTAAGAGGCGCTGGCGCTCAAAGGAGAGGGCGAGAATGGTCGTTCGTATTTAATTATTTCTTAAAGTATCCTTTTGGGTGTTTTTCTTTTATTGTGCCTCGAACTTCGCTAACGACAATTCCTTTTTCTTACTTTTCCGCGCCTCTCTCTCTCTATCTCTTACCTCGCAGTGCGGGCTTCTTAAAAGAATGAGTAAGAAAATGCAAAAGAAAGCTAATAACACGTGGCATGCCGCCACGGTGCGGCACGTGACTGCCGTGCGTTGTTTGCTGCGTATTATTCGCGATTCGTGGCGCAGTAGCGCCTTATGTAAGTGCCTTCCGTTGTATCCCCCTCACCGTTTCCACGTGCTCTTTCGTGCGAGGTACTGCGGGAAACAATGGACGTATCTCTGCCCTCTCCTTCTCTCTCCTGGACTCGGGAATGCGCGGAGCGCCATCGTTCCGTTTTATGGCGTCTTCGTGCGCCTCTCTTAGAGCCGTTCTCTGCCGTCTTAATTTAATACCGTTTCTTCTTGAGCATGAAAAGTGTGCGTCGCCGTTCATCGCGTTTGCTTCTTTGGAATGTTGTGCAGGCTGCGCTCTGTCTCCCATGGAACGTGCTAAAAACTCGTCTTTGGCGCCAAAAAGAGCGTATACTTCGCTCCTGAGGAACGCACACGTGTTCGCATTTCACGATCGCCTTTTCCTGCGCTGTTCTTGTACAGCCCTCTCGTCGAAGCGAATTTTCCGCCTCGAGTGTGTCGTTTGTTGCCGTTACGCGGCAACCGTTTGTGGCAACCGCGAGGGTTCGCTGATGTCGCTGTACGTATGCACGCTTGCAGCCACGCGCTTCCGGAGCACACTCAAGCCGCGGGCACCGCGGGCCCTTGAGAGTCGTCTTTCAGGGCGGCATAGCTCTTCACGCGTAGCATGTATCGTGCTTACGGTATGCGGAAAGGCAAAAGTCCGAAACATGGCTGTAGGAAGGCTGATGGGTATAAAAACGGGAACGCCGACTTGACGTTCCTCTTGTGTCCGCGTCTTACGTGCCCGCAATCCATGTTTCCGTAATCCATGTTGCAACTTGCTCAGCATTAAGTAATTCTGAATATGTCGTGTAGTGTAGAAGTTTGGCCACACACAGCGTTCACAGCGTTTGGCCAGCTTAAGCTGGCCAAACGCTGTGAGCGCATGCACCCGTTCTCGCACCTGTTCTCGCACGTGGAATCATGCGCAAGGATAACGTTGCTCTACAAGTAAAACGTTAGGTTATACCGTAAACAAGTGGTATTGTACTGACATCCGTTGCTTGCAAATCTAAATAACCATATACTTTTTACATGGTGACTCTTCTCACTTTGTTGCTAGGAGAATACGAGAGGGAGGGGGAGTGGTTTTGTACGATCTGGCAGTATATTTTGTAAGTACTGAGTATTGCATGGATGAACCCCTAGCTTTTTGATGTTCTCTCTCTCACACAATATCTTCCGGGCTGTCGATTCCTAAAAAAGCCATTGTTGTCCGCCGGCGTTGTTTGGCTGTCGACTAGGCAGCTGCATTTCCTCTCTATATAGTTTTCCTCGCTACCGCAAGTAAACTAAATGGACAGCAACCACATATCCAGCGAATTCGTTAGTGTTACGCAAGCCCCTCTCCCCCTTCTTCTATACCGGCTTTTCCATGCCATCCATTCCGTTCCTATCTGCGAAAGAGAAAAGAAAAAAAGAAAAATGTTCCGCTCTGTTGGCTGCAGGCAGCATTGCAGCATTCCACCACAAAGTACACTGTCAAGGAAAGAAGGCATGATCTTCCTTGTAATGTTCACCATTCTCGGCTGTGTTCGACTGTCTGTTTCAGTCGAACCACGCGCCGCCCATCGCCCGCTTGCGCGCCTTCTCTCTATAGCGTACACCGCTTGTTGCTTGAAAATCCTGCATGGCGTTCGTGTTGTACTTTTCACGTTCAGTTCATCGTAAATTTCTCGTCTACGTTCCCTTTACTGCTTACATTCCTATATTTAGTTATTTTGTACGAAGAACCAAATACATAGTTGGAACTTTTTAAATGAAAGAAATGAAAAATAAATCCCGCTTTGTATTTTTATAACATATGTACGTTTCCCGTGTTTTTATCGCTTGCCACATGCGAGCGTTCCGATGTTTACATGGTTTGCGTGCATGCAAACGGCTGTTAGGGACGGGCAAGTATATATGTTGCCTCGCGAAACGCCTGCTACGTGTTCGCGGCTAAAACGAACGCATTTATCTATTATTCAGAGTTGCTGCACTTTGTTTCTCGAGCATCCTTTTCCTCCCCGTCTCGTTATGTTTCTTTACAGTAAATGTATCGCTTTCGCCACGGCTGGCGGGAAGTTCAGGCAATATTGCTTCGCCCGGGAAAATGCTGTTAGAATGCCTTTCGCGGTTGCACCACCGAAAGCAAAGACTGCTCGGTTTTCGCCTTGGGATGTGCCTTCCTGGAAGAGTACAGCCGGGCACTTGTGATTTTCAAATGACCGGAAAGTGTAGATGCAGACAACACTAGCTTTCTGGGTAGGAGGCACCGCTTTCTGCATAGATAATTTGAGTTAAAAAGACGTCGTTCAGCTGCATTATGTAGCTATTAATATGTCTACGTGTCGAGTTGAGTATGTTGCAACCACATCTCAATTTGTTTTATGAGAACAAACGCAGGGTCATAAACGACATGTTCTTGCCTTATAGCCAATGGGAGACAGTCGAATAACTGTAATTGTGGGGTTTTACGCGCCAGTTAAAACCACGCTATGATTATGAGACACGCGGTAGTGTCTCCGTATCAATTTCGACTACCTGGGGCTCTTTAACGTGCATCTTAGCACACGGATGTTCCTTGCATTCCCCCCTCCCCCCCCCCCCCCCCCCGCCATCGAAACGCGGCCACCGTGACCGGGAATCGAACCCGCGCCCTGGCAAGACTAGTTGCCAAAAGCGCCTACCGCATTCTGACGCACAAATGACTGATTATTGGCCAGCTGGCCAACATCATCGCCACCCACTGCGCCGCACTGTTTCCGAGCTGTCTGAGCCGCCCGTCTGTCGGCCGTGCCGGATGCGGCATCGAATATCATCGCGCTACGCGGGCGCCTGCGTTCCTTCGCCGAGCCGGCATCGTCGGTTTGCCGTTTCGTTTTGCTCTGTTGTCGTCCGGTTAGTTACCGAACCACTGACCACAAGGCTCGCAGCTGTGTATTGTAAGCTTCAACACTTCATCAAAGAACCCTGTGGCTTTGTGCAAGCTGAGGCTGGTTCTGTGCTGAGGACCCCCTCTGGCCGGCGATTCGCTTCTCCCGGGATTGACTCGGTAATTGCATGCTGTGTACCGCTTTTGTTGGTGCTACCCACATGGACGAATGACCGCATTTCGATCAGTTTTCGTCGCTTGTACTGTGCACCTGATACAGAACGAGCAACCGAGGCCACCATCAAAGATCCAAAACATGGGGAAGATTATATAGCTGTCCGTGATCATAATTGTGTTCGGTTTTATTCCTCGTGGTGAACGTGCACCATCTTGACAAAATTTGTCGTCCTTCGACGTCCGGTCTCTGCTGTTTTGCGTGCCTCGAGACCACAAGGCTCTTAGCTGTTACTGCGCTTTTGTACGAACGTCTGAGTTATTTGTGCCTACCAGGGGCGTAGCCAGAAATTTTTTTCGGGGGAGGGTTCAACCATACTTTATGTATGTTCGTGCGTGCGTTTGTGAAAAATTTCGGGGGGGGGGGTTGAACCCCCCCCAACCCCCCCTTTGGCTACGCCCCTGGTGCCTACGTCTTATTTGTTTACGTCTTTGTAGCACGCCTGTTCATAGTTGACGTCTCGCAACGGGTAGTGAAATATTTCTCATTCCGCTTACTTGGCCGTCGTGTGTCCGCATCAGGGTCCGGCAAATGCTGTGCGAAGTGCGAAAAGGGATCTTATAGGCGGAATGTCCTGGCGCCACATTCACGTGACGCTGCCTACATTCTGCTGCGCTCGCTCGCTGCGTCCATGCGCCCTAAGCTGAGATGTGCGCTGTCTATCGGCAAAAATGCACCTCTTCACTTTTCAATTAAAAGGATACCATGACGGAAGCAGCCGGCAGCTTCGCCCACGTCAGCTGCGAGCTTTACTCACCCGAATGTCACATCTCATCTATAACCTGTCCACGTTGCAGCGACTCATCGTAGCATTCGTGCCTTCTATGAAGCACGAATCTATTACACCGCATAATAACGCAGGAAGCCTGATAGCTGTGTATCATAAGCGCTGCTGCTCTGATGTGATAAGTGCATGCGTGATATGCTGTGGTAGGTGCATGTGTGATATGATAAATCGTATCACATCGTACTTTGCTGAATTTTTGAACGCTTCATTTCAACTTTACTTAACGTTGGGCAGTTCTTTTTTTTATTTAAGCTACAACAGTTACCAACGCAATGCTCATCACCTAAGCCGCTTTTTGGCATCGCCCAATTCTTTGTGGTCGCGAGCTTAGTACCTCTGCCTGGTTCCTGTAAAGCTGGCTTCCTCCTAAGGTAGAGGACACTGCGGCGGTGCATGATATTCAGGGGCCTAATCGCCGTTCGTATCCTTGAAATTTTATTTAGGTTATTTTTTCTTTTTATATTTTTTTACAGTTTTATGGTTCTCGAAATTGGGGCTGCGTATTTCCGCCGCAACGTAATTGAAAGTTATGGGATATTCAGAATAATTAAACTTTATGGCTGCCTTCAGACAGGCAGGCGTTATGTGCGTTCTTGTTTGCATGTCTGCATGCAGAAACGTGGGCAGTCCAGCTTGAGCACGGAAAAAATGTAGCCGGTCATTAAGCGTCTCTGCGGAATTGCGTCAACCATTCTGTGTTATAGTTTCACAGGCCTTTACGCCCTGCAGAAGTGAAGGAAGCATGTTTATGGCACACCGAGGCAAAATGGCAAATCGCGTTGTTTTTCGCCCATCGTTTTCTTTATGCGAGTGCACTAGACTGCAGTACTCATCTTTCAGTTTTTACATTTTGTTATAATTATACACGCGTTAATACTCTTGGTAAATAAGATTGTTTCATTGTGAAACAAAATGGTCATTTGTTTGCTGTAGGAACACTCGCTTGAATGCGTCGTAACGCCATCAGTTATAGCATCTAAGTGAAAAAACAAAATAAACATTCCTCTTCTGGATCCCTGTGGTGTAATGTTTGCGTGGAACTTATGTTTATGCACTCATTATGCCAGGCTCGTAACAGGATGGGGGGGGGGGGCTTGAAATTTTGATGGAGGAGTAATGAAAATAGGTGTTTTTGACAAATAGTCAAGGTTTTCAGCAAGTGCCCCCCCCCCCTCTCTAAGAAAAATTCCCGGCTACAGGCCTGCATTATGCACATGAAGAAAAAGGTGCTGCTGTGTGTTATTGTGCCGTTAGATGCTGTTGTTGTGTGTGTGTTGTATGTCAGAATATGTTAATATTACTTGTATGCAGGGAGAACAGCTTTGTGATGCTTTGTGCATTGGTATACAAAGCTTATTGCTGTGTCATGTCTGCCTTTTTTTTTTCTGTTTGCTTTTTGTACCTATCGAACTGTCCCAAGTCATAATGTATGCATGCATTAATTTTTTTTTTCTTTGTTCAGGAATTGCAACGTGAGATAGACACTCAAC
Source organism: Rhipicephalus sanguineus (assembly GCF_013339695.2). Lineage (NCBI taxonomy): Eukaryota > Metazoa > Arthropoda > Arachnida > Ixodida > Ixodidae > Rhipicephalus > Rhipicephalus sanguineus. The sequence continues at coordinate 157,202,904 of NC_051181.1, read as the reverse complement.
GAGACCTGCACCTGACGATAAACGAACGCAGCTCTCATGTGCTGCAATCTATGAACAGGCCTGATGAGGCTCACCACCTTCACAGGAAGCTCGATGAAATGAATAGCCGATGGAATAATTTAAGAATGAGGACCGTATCGCTGCGGTAAGTTTATTGTGCCATGCCTTGAAGGTTCCGGATCACATTGTAGAGCATGCAGTATTGTAGTGCATGCCTTTGTCTTAAATGTCATAACCATTTTTTTTTCTGAAGCAGCCCGGTACACTAAGCGTCACTTTACTTTCCTATTTTATTTTTCTGTAAAGTTGGCATCACCATTTTTTACAGGATACTTTTAGCAGATTCTTTTTCACTGAAACGTTACCTTAAATGGCACATCAATAGTACAGATGGCATTCTTCATGAGCCTTGCATAAGTGCCCTTGTGACCAGATACTTCACCCTGATTCTTGCCCACATTTATGAGGCAAATAAATTTAAACTACTTCAGAAAACCTAATGTTTTTGTATGTACAGACGGGTCCACTGTTAAAGGGAACACTTGCGTGCAGGGCATGTTTGGATTTCGCCCTCTTGCAAGAACATGGTGGCTTAGAGTTGCATAAAACTACTGTTGGTTGAAAGTTCTGCCTCTTTTTGACAGACTTGTGCACTGCATGAACAATGTTTCCCTGTCCATTTGCTGCTAGAGGACCAGAAAAATGAAAGGTGCTCATTGGAGTGTTCCCTTTAACAGTGGACCATACTGTACATTAAGTCCTTACCTCCTTGTGCATTCACCCAGTGTATCAAATACACTTTAATGGACTATGCACACTCTGGTGATGTATTATGTTGTTGTTCCATGCAAATCAGTAATCAACCTAAAGAATTTTTTTAAGGCCAGTATTTCACATTCAAATCAACTTTTTTGTGCTCTAATGGATGCCACTTATGTTACGTTATGGGCACTAATGGGGATATTGTGACCAGGGTATCTGTGTTTGTGTTGCTTTTCAGAAACCGTCTCGAAAGCAATGCTGAACACTGGAACCAGTTACTGTTATCGCTACGTGAGCTGACTGAATGGGTGATCAAGAAGGAGACAGAGTTGTCGGCACAGCCAGCCATTGGCGGGGATGTAGCCACCATCATGAAGCAACAGGAGGACCATCGAGCTTTTCGGAGAGCTGTGGATGACAAGCGGCCAATCATCGAGAGCAGCTTACTTGCTGGCCGACAGTACATAGCAAGAGAACCTCCTCTCTCGGACACAAGTGACTCTGAAGGTCAGCATGTCTTTGATTAAATATTAGAATCTGTGGCGTGAGAGCATAAAAATAAAAAACTCACAGGATCCCTCATACATTCGCCTAAGACGACTCGAAGACGAAAGCCATCTTCTTCTACTTCTTTTCTTCTCAGTCGATGTATTAGTCCATCCCTGCCCCCCTTCTTTTGGCACCTAACTTGGTTTTGCATTGCTCCGTGGTCGACCCACTTTTGACCATGTGATGATGTCATGTGAAGACATTATTATGATGCCGCAAAATTTTGACAATCCATTACGCCATGATGACATCACCATATGATGTCATCATGGGATGATCATTTTTTGCATCACTCATGTTGTCGCTCTCGACGCGGGACGCAGATGCTGCCGATGGTCAGTTTTTGCATTTGATGAGGCTTCTGAGGCTTTCTCCTTAAAGAAAAAAAGTTCACTTAGCCGGGGGCATTGCCCTCGGGCTCTATTTTCTCTGGACCAAAATAAAGTTCTTGCCATGCCATGGGCAGATACTTGAGCTCTAATGAGAGATCACAGCTAGGGAAGCTTCAATGGCCCATAAGTATTTGCTTCCTTCATAGCGAAATTATGACACTCATTGAAAGTGGCCATACAGGTTTTGCAGTTCATAAACTATCGTGAAGTGCTGCTTACGGATGCGAACACGCAGCTATAATTTGCACAATATGGAAGTCAGAGCGGGGTGGTTTAAGGGGACTGACAAACCACAGTACTGACCACGCACACCACCTCAGTACAAGTGGCTGCTACTTAAATAAGTGGAAATCCTAAGACGATGTCAACTATTATTGTAGTCTGCCAATAACATGCCTATCCCCACAGAGGACCTGGTCCTCCCTATTTCACTGTAAAGGACTTTCCATGCATACACTGAAAGTGAAAATCTTTTTAAAACAGATTTGTTTCTAAATTTGTTAATTGAAAGATCCCACATTGCTTTTAAAGATACCTTGATGGGAATTGCATTTACATCATTATCAAGTACAGTCTCCTAGATGTGATGCCATTTGACTGTGGATCTCTTTTCTTTGTTGATGGTTTTCTAGCAGCAATGGGGGTCAGGCATAAGGGTATAATCATGTGCAATTTCTCACTGGGCATCTATGCCACATAATCAAACAATTCATGGTTCATTACTATAATCCACAAATCAATTTTTACAGGTGACATCCTCACGAACTTCTAGAAATTCAATATTTGAGTGACTATGATGGCACAAGCATTGCCAGATTATTATAGAGTAGATTGTCTTAAGGCTGATGCACCAGAATATCAGGGATTGTGTATTTGCTCAGAAAACATTAAAACTATCTTTTTTTTCTTTTTTGCAGCCAAAGATTACGATGACAGCCGGGGTTACAGAAGTGCTGATGAGCAAGCTAGGGAGATTACGCGCAGCATTCGAAGAGAAGTGAAAAAACTGGCAGACAAGTGGAATGGCTTCTTAAGCCACACTGACCAAAGACAAATGAGGCTGGATGATGTACTTCATGTAAGAACACTTCAATGTGACTTCCTTTTTGCTTTAATATTGGATGACATATACTGCTGTCACCTCTTTTTCGACTCTAATGCACTCACTTCCTTTCACTTATTAGTGGACATGATGGCTTATTACACAAGCTTCCTGCTGTCTTTTTTTTTTAATTTTTCCATTAGAAATAGATGCCTGTATCCTTTTTTATTTCCAAGAGGGGACAGGTAAAGTTCTATAAAGCCTTTTAATTTACCATGAAGCAGAATTCTTTACCTAATTTAAGCACAAGGTTTCGAGTTTGGTTCCCTGTTGCTGCTGCCACATTTTAATGGATACGAGATGCAAAACTGCTCTTGTTCTCAGGTGTGCGTTAAGAAACTCGAGCGGTAAAAGATTAATACAGAGTTCCGTACTACAGCGTGGCTAGTAAATGGATGAAAGAGTGAATTTTGAGGGCTCGTTTCTCTGTTTAACACAACCTTAATTAAATTAAGATTTTAATTAAGGATGTGTCTAGTAGTCAGATTGTAATTTTGGCATGTAAGACCGCAGGAATACTAATATTAAAATTTGTCAAATTTTCTCTTTCATTAGTAATAAACAAGTATTCTAGAAGTGCGACATGCGTAAATTATAATTAATAACCCCCTCAATATATGTTGACATCCCTTTGTGTTTTTAAGTACGCTTTTCTTGCTTTATTTCAAATTACTGCTGTAGCTCATCTGTCCTCGACATAAACCCTCACATTGGCAACAACTATGCATGTATGTGCTGTTTAGCTGCACATTTTCATTATACCTTACTTACTGTTCATTGTATTTCGCTTGCAGAAGATGCAGTCTCTACAACGAGCAATGGATGACCTTAGTGCTCGACTTCAAGTTGCTGAAAGTGCAAAAGCCCAATGGACTCCTGTGTCCGAGTTCCTCCTTGACCAGTTGGCAGGACAAATTGACGAATTAAGAGTGAGTGTAGCTTCTCATCAGTGTTTGATGCAGTCAAAGCTCGCGTCCTTCCTTCATAATAAGGAAAACAGGCATTCCAATATTGAAGTAGCAGTGGTCATAATTAATATTACAATGAAGAATTGTAGTTAGGCGTGTCGCGTAATGCATAGAGCAGATATCTGGTCATCTGTTAATACAAACAAAATGGTTGCCAATGGAGGGGAAACTGCAAACAGAGGAAACATAGATTTTGTTGGATTTCCTTCCAACATAGGTAGGAAATTTTCCGGCACAAGATGAAATTAGCTGAAGGTGAGTAAACTGGGTCATGATTCAAGTTACCCGGCTTCACTCAGGCTTGGATCTACCTGCGAGTTTGAGTTCAGTTGTGCAGCTGAGTAGAATGTTGATTAGTCTAAATTCAAATGCGCCCTTAGTGAAAATATGTATGTTTTTTGATGAATTTTAGCTAATTCTGTTTCATTCCAACCTATGCATACAAGACAGTGGTAACTGAAGGTCTCTGGGAGAGGCCATGTTCTTGCAGTGGACATAGCATGGGCTGAATATGATATCGACTGTGATGGATGCAAACATGCTGGTGATTGTTCTGTCTTGTACCTTGTCAGCTGCAAATAGGTTCAATGCTCGCATATTTCCCTGTGGCTGCAGGCATTTCGGGATCGGCTGGCTCCACTGCAGTTGCAGGTGGAATCGCTGAACGAGGCAGCCGGTGCTATCACGAGCTGTGGAGTTCTGCTGTCACAAGGAAACCTGAATCGACTGGATGAGTTAAGCAGCCGCTGGCGCCTTCTGCAGGTGGCCATTGATGAGCGCCGTCGACAGCTAGAGAACACCTTGCTCGATCAGGGCTCACAGCAGCAGCAGTTCCTCAATGGTAAAATGTTTAACATGCTACTACAGTTACCAGCACATTAATTTAAGTGACCTCAAAAATAGGTCATGCACTTGCTGCAGTACTGTTTCTACACAAAGCATCAGATCAAAATGAGATTGCATTTTTTGTTCCATGACTTCCGTTAGATAACCTTGTGTAATTGTTTGCACGGCTTGTTCAGTGTCTTAGTTGACAAACTGCAGCAAAGACACTGAACTGCAGCAAGACATTTTTGTAGTGTATCACTTCTTCTTTGGTGGTGTCTACATACAACTGCGGTTTTTAACTTTTGCACAGAATTTGTGGAAGCAAATAAGCCAAGGCTTATTAACTGTGGGACTAGTGCTGATATTGAATAGTTAAGGCACATTGCAATTAGTGATGCTCATGTCTTGTCTCTTATATTAAATTTTTTCATTCATTTCTCTTGTCTTGCAATGTGGCTTCGAAGCAGAACTTGTGGCGGAAGGATGGTTTGCTGAGCTAGTTGCTAATCCATTTCCTTGTGGTGAACAGCCACATCTCTGTCAGTGCTATGTGTGTCTTCACTTCCTTCTTTGAGTCACTTCATAAACTGCCTACTGCTGTTCTGTTTTCTGTAATAGTTTAAGGGGCAGTAAGGTGAACGTTCATAGGCTGGCCTATTAATCAGGGCCATTCACAAGAAAAACTTCTTGACTTGTAACATTGGTTATTGGTGCTAACTGTACTATTCTGTTCATTCTAGCCTCTGTGGAGCAGCCATGGGAAAGAGCTGTAGCCGGAAACAAAGTGCCTTACTACATCAAGTAAGAAGGGTCTTGCTTTGGAATTGACTAAAGTACAACTTACGGTTTCTGGCTGTCCTGTTTCGACATTTGTGTTATTGACTCTGTGATTGTGAATGCTAAAAAACCGTTTGCTCCATTTTCCAGCCATGTTACTGAAACCACGCATTGGGATCATCCTCGTATGTTAGAACTGATGGATTCTCTTGGTAAGAAATGCTTCACTTATTCAATCCTTTACGATTAGTCAAAATGAGGTCTTCATGAATTTTAGTATGCTACTGGTGTACTGCGCACAAGCAGCTATGTGTAAATGAAACGTGCACAGTGGTTTTCATGTGAAATTTTCTATTTTTCAGCTGAATTCAATGATGTCCGGTACTCTGCATACAGAACATCAATGAAGATCAGGACCATACAAAAAAATCTTTGCTGTGAGTAATTTGTCAGCAATATCTCGCCTCCCTTATGGAAAACCGCACATTCTGAAGTTTCCTTTTTTTTGAGGCACAGCCTTACTGTTTTTTTGTTTTTTGTTTCACTAATAGGTGAAGCACAGTTGCATGCTTCTTTTAAGAGTACTTTGAAAGCTATGTAAATAAACTATGTATATTGACCTAGCAGATCTTTCCATGTATGTAAGGCAGGGCTGAAGGCATAGGCAAGCAAGGAGACAAGCGCTGTGTTGTCACATGTCGTGCACTGTTTTTGGTATATATAATCGGACAAACTAGGCCAAACCATCATCACACCGTCTTGTAATACTATAGAAACGTAATAAATTAGCTTTATTTGTTCGCGTCTTGCTGACAAATTTACATAATCTTGGTAATCTGTTATCACATCTGAAGCATGGTCCGATGCCTTTGTTATTTGTTCATTCTAGTGGACCTGGTCTTTATGAACAATGCTATCAACGCATTTGATCAGCATGGCCTGCGAGCTCAGAACGACAAGCTGATTAGCGTGCCTGAGATGATCACTTGCTTAGCAACCATCTACGAAGGTGTGGCCCAGGAGCATTCCAATTTGGTGAAAGTGCCACTGTGCATTGACCTGTGTCTCAACTGGCTGCTCAACCTCTACGACACGTGAGCTTCTTTGTCACACCTTTTGTTATAGTCTGTCATTCCATATACTGCACGTTATACGATTGTAAAATTATGTAAAGCAAGGACTGTCTCTATGAAGAGTGAGTGATTATCGCACCTTGTAGGAGCATATGATGTCCAATGATGCACTTGAAAAGCCAGTGACAGCTATCTTTAGGTTGAGTCAGTCAAGTGCTGACCCCTATGATTTACCTTGATGCATTTCACACATCTCAGCGTTAGTATTGAGGCATTTTAACTGTTTACGCGTTTCTCATTTGTACTTGCGTTATGGCATTCTTGAAAGGAAAGGAGAAAGGGATAAATTGAGTGATTCAGACTACTATGGCAACTCATATAACCAGAACGATGATGATATACTTATTTTCTTGCTGATCTCTCTGTATCTTTCATTGGACTTCCACACTAATGAAGTAACAATGATCATCATTGTTTGCTGTATGTCACACAAGAACAGAACTCACTACAGCACATTTGTCTTGTACTTAAGCTTGCATTGGATGTTTTGCCATACTGCTTATTTTCTCGTTGGTTCCGGTTAGCCAATACCATATGGTAGTTACTTGTTAAAGCACCATTATTGGTTTCTGGAGTAATCACTTTCTTATCAAAGAGCACAAGGCTCCTTGAGCTCAAGCCAGTTGGATCATCTACAGTTGCCATTCTGATTCTTTAGACCATGATAGACCACTGGCTCACATGTTCGTAAATTGTCCACGGACCACCTTAAGTGTTTTGGTGTAGAACATGTGGGCATCGGGCTTGCTGCGTCCCATCCGTAGTTAAAGCAAGGACGATGGAGATTTCAAGTCACAACAAAAAAAACAATTTATTTAGCACTATGATTCATACGGCAGGGTCGGCCCAGGGACACTTAGTAGCAAGGCGAAGACCATTATCGGGCAGCAGCAATCAGCCAGCACAGGTGGCAGCATCCGTGCTTCTTGGTGGCCAAGGCACCTCTCTCCCAGGAAGCGCGTAGGCTGCCCCTCTTAAAGTGCGCAGATGGGCCACGCGCACCGCCACAGCGCAACACGTGGTGCTATCTCTAGATAGCCGGTGCGCGTGGTTCTCACAAACATTAGACACAGCATTGGTGCTGTAAAAAATCAAAGCACATTATGTACTTCAACTTTCAAGGTTATGTTTCAAGTTGATCTTAGGTTAGTTTCACTTCATGGTCAATAAAAGAGGTGATGCTCCAACTTTGGTGACACCGGGACCTCCTGAAGATATTGAGAAATGTCACGTTTAGTTTAGTGCCAGCGTTGCTTTTTGCATGTGCTATGTACCGAGTCAGCATGGTCTGGCACAGATATTTTGTTGTAAATGCCATCGCTGGACATCTTGCTAACATTCTTGATTAGCAACTTTCGTCAGTAGCACAACTTTGGAGCACTCCAGTCCTGTTTTCTTCCTATGTACTCTGAAATTCCCATTTTCCACTGCACAATAAACAAACTTTTAAAAAATGTAATGGTAATTTCTCAATTTCAAGTTACATCTAAATATTTTGTTTGTGACACCATGACAAGGCACTGAGATAGTATCTGTGAGTATCACCACATGCCAGCCATTCCAGTAACTAAACATTTTCTTTCTTCTTTTTTTTTTCAGTGCTACAAGGACGGGGTACATAAGAATCCTTTCATTTAAGGTGGGGATTATCCTGCTCTGCAGGGGTAATCTTGAAGACAAATTCAGATGTAAGTACTGGCCATGGTCATGTGTCTTTTAAATAATTCAGTTGTTTTCACAGCTTTAAACACAATTCAGAGGCACGAAAAGCTTTTCTTAAGAATCGCAAAACACTGTGGACATGTATGGCTTTGCAGGACTGGCTGATACCTGATGGATTGTTTAATTGTACAATTTAATTGATCAGTTGGCACATAAATAGTGGTAGCGCTTGTGTGTCAAGAAACATTGAATTAGCGCAAGTAAACAAGGGAAGCCTCAGCTAAGAGTGAGCATTTCAACAAAAAGATTTTTTCTCATTCTTTTTCACACACTCTCGGGTCCCCTTGTGCCTTCAATACCTTCAGGCACTAGCTCAAGCAAATATTTTTTACAATAATTGATTGTAAGACATAGCTCGATAGCATAATTTTTAAGTCTGTGATAGTGCCTTCATAGTGCAGTATTTTATTCCTGAATGTAGGTGCAGTGCATATTGCATGTTACATATTCACTGCCTAGTTAGTCTGCTATGCACTAAAATTTGTCGAAGACATAGTTCCAGGAACCTTAAGAAGCATGCAATAGCGCTTTAGAATGAATCTTATTTTGCCTACCTAGTCAAATAATTTATATAATCATCAATGATAACCAATAAAAAGGTAGCCTATTCAGTGACTGTTGTCAGTGTAGTCTGGATTAATTTACTAATGAGAGCCTGATTGATATCAGAAAGAGATTTACTAATATATGTTGTGCTCAAAGCAGTTCAATTAAATGCGTGTATTTGTTTGACTTGGTGGTCATTTTTCTTTTTCATCCTGTGTTACACTAGTTTGTAGTAGTTGTCATGATACCTTAGTGCTACCAGGATCATTTTATTCTCGGAGGAATACTCTGCCACTAACCAATGCCATGTTCACCATCTCGTGTCGATCTTGCAGACTTGTTTCGGCTCATTGCGGATGGTAACGGCTGTGCCGACGAACGACAACTGGGCCTACTGCTCCATGATTGCGTGCAAATTCCGAGGTTGCTTGGCGAGATCGCCGCTTTCGGTGGCTCGAATATTGAGCCAAGTGTCCGCAGCTGCTTCGAGATGACGGCGCCAGCTGGTCGACGAGAGATCCAGGCATCGCATTTCCTGAACTGGCTTCTGCAGGAACCCCAGAGTTTGGTGTGGCTTCCCGTACTCCATCGTCTGGCTGCTGCCGAGACAGCACGACACCAGGCCAAATGCAATGGCTGCAAGCAGTACCCAATTGTTGGGTTCAGGTAGGCACAAAAGTGTTTCTACGCGCAAACAATTTGTTTGCTTTCTGCTTCAGCTGCAATTAGCCCAGTGCTCTGCAAGTTTGCTAAAATGATAATATTATGTGAGACATATGGTGTCCTATAAGCAAGAGGCCTATAGTGCGCACCTACAAATTACAGCCTATGAAAGCAGATGAACCATGTGGCTAGCTTTAGTTATTACCGACTGACTTTTCATTTGGTATCCTTCAAAAGTGAGAAGGTTATGAAATGAATTTGACATCTTTGCAGTTGTAACTGTCAATTTGCTGACATAATCTTTCATATATTTTTGTGCTTGTATACTTCGATATTAGTAATGAAAATTAAATTACTTCTGCTTTTTCTCTTCTGTTCTTTATTGTTACTTATAAATTTAGGGCTGTTGTATTCACATTACTCACCAATAGGGAAGTTGTCACACAGTAATATTCAAACAGCAATTACTCTTTTTCAACTGATTTCACATTGATTTGATAGACTGCCATCACTCTGGTGGTGTTGTGAACTTGCATAGCTATCATTGAACCCCTATTTCTATAGCAATCATAACCTCAGGGGAGATATTCTTTACATGGATACGATATGTCTTTATAAACTGTTTCAGCAAGCTCTTTCATGTTCGCACTTAACCGGCTTGATAAAAAATATGATGTAAAATGCTGTAGAGGTCACATGCTCGTGAAGAAACACACCCTCCCAGGGTTGCATCTTTTTATTGTGGATTGAGATTCCTGAATATTATTTATTTTTGATGAAAACGTCAACTTCAATAACTGCAATAACTTAATATCCAAAATTACCGGTCAGCATGAAACTCATCGAAGGTCTGCTGTTCTAGGTACCGGTGTCTCAAGTGCTTTAATGTGGACCTCTGCCAAAGCTGCTTCTTTTCGGGAAGAAAAACCAAGAACCACAAAGTTACCCATCCAATGCAGGAGTACTGCACCACGGTGAGTTTTGGCTTTTCCCATTTCTAAGTAGCTCTCCTTCTTCAGGAATATGGAAATGAAATAAGGATGGCAATACTGCTTTGAACGTTCCACATCTTGCCCAGACGTCATAGATATCGACGGCTCTGCTGGGGCCTATATTTTTCTTCCTGGGACGTCCTCCAAGAACCAGAGGTCAAACTTTGCAGTTTTCATAACTACTACTCCGCCACTATAGACCAAATGCAGAAAAATATTTCCAAATTCATGGCATCACATCGACATGCTCCCACTGAGATTCAGGCATAAAATTTAAAAATACAAGACACCTTCATTTTTTCTCTAATAACCAAGTACCGCTATGTTTTTAAAAACACAAAATACTTCATCAGTCTAAACTAATTGTCTCCTTTCTGCGTCCATTTAACAGTGAAGCACACTGTACTCTTTTCTTCAAAAGAACCGTATACTATGTATACCACGGGTATCCAATTCCATAATGTGCATCCTAGTCGCCTCACAAGCACTTGGGGTCGGTTTTACAAGGCATTGTTTGTTATTGTTATGATCGTAGCAATTTTGTTTTTGCTTTTGAAATCGTCAAATATGCCCTTTCAAGTTATGTCATTGCAAATAAAGTATCGTACAAGCGTTTTGCTGTGTCTGCTATATGGCGTCATATTAAACTCACTGTCAGTCATTCTGTCTGCCCCTGGCATCTTTCTGCATTTGTGTTTGTCATGCTTATCATGCTATGTGTACATAGTCTGCATTTGGCACATTTGTTAACAACTGCACTGTTGTATTTCCCATGCGTCTTTTTTGTATTTGTGTTCTTGAGTTGGAATGCACGGTTTCTTTGCAGACATGTGTGCCTTTGCAATTTGTTCGACACTTCTGCCTAAGGCATCTACTGAGACTAGCAGTAGCTGTAAAATAAATAAATAGTCAATGCTATTGTTGCCCTTGCTCAATTGCCTTATCTGTGACTTGTTAGTCTCTAAAGGTGTCCTTTCGTTGCCTCGCCAGACAACATCTGGAGAGGACGTGAGAGACTTCACCAAGATCATGAAGAACAAGTTCAAGTCCAAACGCTACTTCAAGAAGCACCCTCGAGTTGGCTACCTACCGGTGCAGACTGTCCTCGAAGGAGACGACCTCGAGAGTCCCGCACCATCACCGCAGCACACATTGTCGTCGCAGGACATGCATTCTCGTCTCGATCAGTACGCAAACAGGCACGTCAGAATCACCAGCAGGGTGATTTCTGATACTCTGTATTATTTCACGTTATTTGTTTATTGTTGTCATTTTGTACTTGCTTTCTACAAATATGTATGTAACTTTTTGTTCAGTCTCCTCCACATGCATAAATAGCCATAAATTGTGCATTTTGAGTTCATTAGTTATCAAAATTTATTTTTGGTTTGGTACTAGAACACTGCCTCTAGGGTTGGAAATTGGTTGTATCACGCATATTTGGGTGCTGCGTCCTCTAAGTGTATGTTGTCAGTAATTTTATGTGCAGTGCAGGAGTGCTACGAAAATCTGTGTAGCTTGTAGTTGGAAATTATCTTAATGTTTTTTAACTATAAAGTTTGCTTTGTGAGGAGTCTGACTATCTCCTGTTTTACCATTCAGCTGCAGTTATTCAGTGTTGTTAAAGTGCCTTGTTGCATGAAAAGTGCTGGTGTGGGCACCTTGTTCTAATTACACACACCTTTCACTTTATAGGTATGCAGATACCGAACTTAGGACAAGGAGTAACTCTACTCCAGACTCGTAAGTGCTCATAATTATTTGCCTATGAAACTTGTGTTAAAAGTACTTCAGATGTCATTCACCCCACAAACATATTTCGTACACGCAGATTTCATTTTAACGTATAATTGATAATAAAAGGCATTGCCAAAATGCTATCTTGCAAAAAATGTCTTTTCAACACCTCGTGAGCTAAGCACCGGTTACGTTAACTTTTGTCAAGTACATTATTATGCAAACTGATTGAAACCAAGTTGCAGAATTATAAATAAAGCTTATAATATGTAAACAGAATACATAGATTTTTAAAACTAACCTATGTAAGAAAAGTATGCATTTTTCAAACAGCGTTCACTTGTGTAATAGTTGCATAAAATAGCACACTGTTCAATAAATCACCTTGGTGACTGGATCCTTTGTATGCATTGAATGAACAGTTATTTCAGGGTATTAATAGAAATGAGTGAAGAAGGTGTTGCCGCATTACTTGTTTGTTCAAGAGTGCAATATGATTGCTACTACGAATGTTTCAAACAAGATGACATTTTCTTTCCTCCATTTAAGTACAGCACGATTGCTTAGCATCACTTTTTTTTATTTTTGCAGGAGTGAAGATGAACATCAGTTGATTGCACAGTACTGTCACACTTTGAGTGGAGAGCTTCCATCATCTGTGGTGAGCAAGAATCTTTTCTCTCTCTCTTTTTCTTGTGACCTGGAAAACCTTGCTCTGTGAATGTGGCTATACTCTGTAAATTGTCTATACTCTGAAAACTCTATACACTTTATATACTCTGATATAATCTATAAACTGCCTTGTGAACTGCCACCTAATGTGTTCTTTTATCATGGCAATCCTTATTGCAGCTTTAAAAGTGTAGAATAACAGATAGGTGGGCGAGTTGATTTGGGTTCATAAGGAAGTAAAAAGGAGGCAGCGCTAGAACGAATACAAAGGACGAGATGAAGACAGGACATGCGCTGTACTTACAACTGAATTTTTTTGGTGTTTTTTCAGTAGAGACTTCAGTTGTGAGTGCAGCGCATGTCCTGTCTTCATGTCATCCTTTGTATTCTTTCTAGCGCTGCCCCCTTTTTACTTCATTTTAAAAAGCATAGTATGCTTCAGCGTCATATCGAGACAAGCCATGTTCTTAATGGTGCTCCTTTATTATGCTCACTTAAAACGATGCAGTGTAGTTGTTTTTTCTTAGCTTTTGCCTGATTTACATGAAAAGATCTGTGAAACAACTCTTGAATGCACCTATAAGGCAGTTTACTTGTTAGATTGTGTTGGATATCCAAGCTGAATGATGCACTTCCACACACAGCTACACATATAAGTAAGTAGGTTTGTTGTTTCCCGTTACCTTTCGAAGTACATACGATGGTTTGTACAACAAACTGACAGGAAAGCGATATAATTTCAACTAGCTTACCCATTTTCTTGCAGGTAGATACAACTACTTGGTTGTAATTAGGCAATCGTTGGGTTTTCGTGTCTGTTCTGAATCCTAACCGCATTTCTTCGTTTTTCATTCTTGTGTGCAGTGCAATTCTTCTTTGTTTCTCCAACCACGGAGCCCTGCTCAGGTGATAGCAACCATCGATGCTGACCAAAGGGATGAACTTGAGCTCATGATCGAGGAACTCGAAGAGGAGAACAGGTCTGCAACTGTTTCACTATATTTTTTTTTGCTTTTTTGTTTTCTTTTTGCAGTTCTGCCTACATCAATATTTTACTGATTGATGCATTGCAGTAAGTTAGCAACGCTTTCTCTGAGCAGACAAGGCCTGTTTATCTTCCCATGACTGTGCTCTTTCTACTAAATTATGTCACCTTTAGTAAAGCAGTGCAAGGAATTCATGAACTCAGTCCTGTGGAATGCAAGTCTGTGTGTAGTAGTGTGTGTTTGAATTAACTGCATGTACTAATAGCCAGGCTCTACTATGGCTTGAACACTAAACAAAAGCCTCCAATGTGTACAAGTTGTCAATAAGCTTAACCCTTTCAGGTGTGACCTATGAAGAACTCCCTGTAAATGCGTCAGATTTGCACAACAATATTTCAAGGCGCTAGATGTTTTGTTGCAACAAAGGTTATGTCGTAGAATGTTGATTTACGTTTCATAGTAATTAGTCTTAATTAGATTGTAAATAAATATCTATGTAGCGATCCACATCGCTAGCACCAGCGAGGAGAGCCAGAGAGAGATGACTAAGATGAAAGTTGGGATGTATCAATAAACCGATGCAGTCACTCTGCATAAAAACATTACAATCTATTCATCGTGAAGTCATTTATGTTCTGTTTTTGCATAAGTAGAATCAAATCTCAGGCTAGAAATATAGTGAAATTTCGTTTTCAGTTATGTTCATTTAGAGCAAAGAAAAATTCCACTTTCGACATGGCTTGCAGAAAGCGGCATATCGAACGAATCACCGAAAATCGTAGTGCCTTCAATAAAGTGTTTATATACAACAGTACACTGCACGATGTAGTTAAATGAAGACATTAAATACGCAGGAGGTTCAGTTCCTCCAAACCTCAATGTATTTTGCTCTTTCTTAGCCACTAGTCGACATAACTAGCAAAAACAAGTTGTATACGCAAATATGTGCACTTGCGTCTCAAAGGGTTCAATTTGACTGAATGGAATTCACTTCAGAGAGAGCCTGTTGGCAGTGCATGTTGAATTCAAGGTGCTGCAATTCATGCTGCTTTCTTCAGCATCTTGTATCATTGTGAATAACAGCGCAACAAGGTTAGAATGCGGACAGTAAGAAGAAAAGGACACAGCGCTGAGTTATTCACAGTGAACGTCCACCAACTAGCCCAACTCGTGATTCTGCTTCAGCATGTTTCTTGCATCGTTTTGCAGACATCTGCAGGCAGAGTATGACCGGCTGCAGGAAATGCAGAGCGTAGGGCTGAGCCCGACGCCAAGCCAGCTCGAAGAGGAGGCTGCCTTGAGCCCCAGTGGCAGCACCACTCGTGACCAGGAGATGTTGGCCGAGGCCAAGCTGCTCAGGCAGCACAAGGGTCGCCTCGAGGCCCGCATGCACATTCTCGAGGACCACAACCGGCAGCTGGAGGCTCAGCTGCAGCGTCTGCGGCAGCTCTTGGACGAGGTGAGTCATGCAGCCCACCTTTGTGCATGATTTGAATGCATCTGCACTGCAGGGGCTCACTGTCATCATAGCTATGGCTGAAATAATACTGAAAAGTTTTAAAAAAATTTGGTTCTTCTATATGCAACTTTTATTAACAGCAATACAGTTGAACCCGTTTATAAGAGACACTGGTGCAAGAGACAGTTGGGTATAAGACACCAGTGTGCCTACATCGAAATCAGGGTTGATGAGAAAATGAGAATGTGGTACCCTGCTTATAAGACACCTCATGTAAAGGAGAAGAACTGCTCCCTTGTACGTGTCGCTTAGAAAGGTGTATTGCCGCTTTTATTAACAGTAAAAACTCATCAAGGCAATAGATGACATGAAAGTGAGAAATTCGCAGTGTTGTATCAAAGAAAGCTGCATATGCTGAATTACTCAGCAAAAGTGAGAAAAATAATGCACCACCTTTTATGCACACATAAAAATACTATTTGTCTAGCAAAGAATCTTGCTGTGTTATAGCTGACTAGATTGATATTTGTGTGTATCTTTTTCTGAACATCACCCTAACGTAGCTGCATTCTTAGAACCAATACAGTGACGTTCACTTTGGCTGTGTAAATTGCTATATAAGGTAGCCATGTCCTTACTCCTGCTTTCTTTTCACTCATATTCAAGAACAGAATTTTTTAGGCCAACATACTTAGCTTATTCACTTGGCATCATTGTTTATCGGCTCAGCCATTTTCTGTGGGCCAACAGCCCTTGTAACTAGATTTATGTTCCTACAGCACCTTACTTCCAATTTTGTTGTGGTTTTTCATGCTTCTCAGTGAACTGGGCTAGCGAAGAAGCTAATTGTTTTATTGATTAATGTTAAGCCAAATTTGAGATCTTGTGCAGAATTTGAGCAACGGACAGTACATAGACAACCGTGAAGCATTCTCTCAATATGGTGACAGGTTAAGGCCACTGTGTTGTCCTTTGGGGCCAGCTTTGACTTTAGTAATGCATTCGTGTGCACCTCTCTTCATGATCAAAGCTGCTTCTCGGAGTTGATCTAGCTCTCGTGCCAACCTGTCTTCTCGCAATGCAGCCAGCACCTCGGGGTACGACGTCTTCCCTCTCACCACACAGCTCCCCATACACAACTCCTGGTCATTCATTGCCTCGAAACAGGGCTCTCCAGCCTGAGCCTATGTCTTCCAGGAATGGAAGGCTTCATGACCACACAGGTACAGTACCTCACTTTCTTGTGAAGCCTCCACCATTGTTCAGAAAATCGAGGCCGATGTTGCAGCAGTTGAATCAGGGCTAACTGTTTCGAATAACCGATAGCGAAATATGTGTATTGAACCTTGCAAAACTCTCTTGGTGCATTGTTTTACAGCAAGAACAGAAAAAAAATGGAAATGCTGCCAGCACTCTGTTATAATTTTCGTCAGGTATTGCTACTACAAGCAATATTGTCAAGTGCTTTACTGGAAGCTTCCTTTGTGTTTTGTTAAGATAATTCTTCGAAGCATTCTAGTAAACAGACACAGCCATTAAAACAGATGCTCACATCTGCTAAATCTCTGCGACTCAAAAATAGACCGAAGCTTATGGTAAAATGCTAAAAATTTGTCACTCATGAAACCAAGTGCATCCAACTACTGCAATTAAATTCATTAAATATTATATCTGGCGGTGTCTGCTGGACTCTCGAGGTGAAACTTGATGCGAGAACTGTCTTTTGGTTTACTTTTTTGATCAACCCATTTTCACACTTTGCTACATCAGAAATAGTCCAAATCTTGCATGTAATACATATTTCTGGTCTGTAAATCTCGGCCACAAGGATATTCTTTACCTTCCCTGCCCAAACATATATATAACTGTGCTTTTCTGTCCTGTGCCTATGCCTTTTGTCTTTTCTCATTTTTCTATTTTTTTAAAGCGCTGGAAATGCATGAAAAGTTGATTTTTACAATTAGCCCAGCTTTCTGCTTTTTTGAGTAATGTAACTGTGCATCCTTTTATGACCCTGCACAATGACTCTGTCTGTCAGTTCGTGTCTTCGCTTCGTCCCCGTCTTCTTTGCGTCATTACAGTTTTTCCTCAAGTAATGAACCAACTAGCTCAGCAACAAACCCTGTTGACTCTGCATGCTTTATTCACAAATAATGCTTGGCTTATAGTGCTCATACTGCCTTTTTAAAGTAAATTTTTTACTGATAGAAGCAGCTAGAGTTGCATGTTTTGCATCAAAGTAGATTTTCTTGCCTATTTCTTCTGTGCACCTAACCTTGATACAATACCTTGGGTGAAGTTTGCTTGCGTTAGTCAAACTGCTTTCCAGCTAACATTTTGGAGACCATTTACTCTAGGTCTCTCGATGGGTGTCCACCCAGGCAGCTTGCTTCACACAGCCTCATCAGGCCTCTACGCTCATAGCTTAGCCGACTACAATGACATCGGTAGCGAAGATGATGACTTCAGTTGCTCAGAACTGGAGCGAAACTTGCACTTGTGATGAAGCTGCCTCATTAGTGTCTCATTTTTCCCACAAATTGTGTTCTGTGCCACCTACTTCATTGTAGAAACTATTATACTGAATTTTTTTTTAAGTACTATTTCACTGTGTCTGTGTAGCATTCGAAGTGCACTCTTGGGTTCACTCTTGCCTTCTTGGTGTCTATCTGCTGATGAGCTCTGTCATACAGATTCTCTAACAAAGTGCTGGTTTTTTTCACGGTCAATAGTGATTGACCCAAAGGTAGGGTCAGGATTCTGTGCACAACTGACATCCATGTTCCTTCTTGAGAAAATGTCAAGGCAGACATGTTCATTTTTTTCATCTCAATAGTTTAAAGTAATCTCTGTTGTCATGAAATAATAATTATGGGACCTTGTGCTTTCCCAGGTAATTTTTGAGTAGCAGGCATTTATTTACCCATCACAAGGATTGAGTTAAACACGGTCATGTGATAAGTATTGTGATAGGTAGGTTCAGAAGTTTTTAAAA
This sequence comes from Rhipicephalus sanguineus, assembly GCF_013339695.2. NCBI lineage: Eukaryota > Metazoa > Arthropoda > Arachnida > Ixodida > Ixodidae > Rhipicephalus > Rhipicephalus sanguineus. The sequence goes on along the minus strand of NC_051181.1, from coordinate 157,184,621 downwards.
CATTGGAATTGTTTTTCTGTGCAAGGCTGATCTCACGAACATCTGAATAAGCTGTAATTAATTTGAGTCATCATATCCAAATTCGGCTTATAATTGGACTTTGTGTGTGAGCTTGGAAGGACTCCTCATTAAATTTTTTCGCTTGCATTACTGTTAATCTGTTGCAACAAACAGGCAAGCTTTAAAAGTGCCGTAGTTAAAAAAGCATTACCATTGATGACTAGTGCAGAGGCTATTGTGCAGAAGCAAAGGTCACAGGCTGGCTATTGTTTTGTCTGGCTTGTAAAAGAGAGAAATTCATTTTTCCTTGCAGGAACCACAACGTAAAAACTTAGTTTTCACCTTATTCTTTAAAAATGGTAAAAGTATCTTGTAGGCTTGCCATTTCAAAGTTCCGTGCTGTGTAGTAAAATAATCCTCTTGCCAAATGTTTATCTTCGAGTTGAGTGCCTTACTATGCGTTTTAGTTGAGCTCTGTCGTTGTCTCGAATGTGTATCGTGCATGCTGTAGTTAATTTGCACAATACTTTGTTTAGTGGCAGGCTTTCATTGCAACTACGAGGGTCTTGACAAGAATGGCAAACAATTGTAAACTACATGCTACAAACAATTATTAGGTGTTAAGCACTTGTCGCTAAGTCTACGAGACCTGCAAGAGCATTCTTTTGTGCTTTCCTGCAAAGTGCAGTAAAAATAGTTTTTAAAAAGCATTTTTGAGTTATCTAAGTTTTAATTAGCAGTGCTCTTCTCGACAACATCTTGAGCTCCACAATATCTTGGGACTGGCAATTTAAGATTGTGAATAGATTGTTATTGCCACTAGCTTATTAATGCATATTTGTCATCATTTATACCAGTTCGAAGGTGGGAAAAATGCTATTCCATGTCAACATGGCACACATGTGGTGTTTACTGTCTTTACAGAGTACATACTGTCCTGTATCTTGACGATACGAATGGGTCTTTTTGCATTTTTTTCTTTAGGTTTCGTATATCATTAATGTCTGCAGTCTTTTGTGTTGCTCAGAAATAAGCACACATTGTAAGTGTGTGCAACCATTCAGGCACACTGTATCACAGACCATTCCAGCAGAATGCAGGATGCATCAATGGTGACATAAGAAACTAACTTGCCAGAGTTACCGTTATTAAAGTTTAGGTTCTCCCTTTTAGACTGTGGGTATACATGGCTGATAACAATCACTGTCTGAAAACTTGTCAGCCTGCAGAAGCGTTCAGTGATTGCTGCAAATGTAAATACAGTTTGTAATTTCTTCAGCTTCTCTACCTAATTTTTTTATTTCGGAATGCCTGACCCTCTATTTCTTAAATCCAGAGCCTTTCATAGAGTGCAGCACAACGTAATAGTAGTTTTAGAATCACTAGCCGTGTTTTGCGCCTTTCCCAATGTGTTCCCGATATATTCCAATATTCCCAATGTATGTCAGAAAAGGAGTGAACAGTACTCGTGAGACCCCACGTATTGCAATAATTCAGCCTAAGTATAGAATTTTTTTCTAATCGGGTTCTCACTGGTTCACTGTGAAATGTGACATTTTTGTACCTTTGTACATCTTTCGCATGTGCCATATGATACTGTGTACCAGTGGTGTGTGAATGTCTATACACACTTAGAACATTGGCAGCTCAAACTGGTCACTTAGGGAAGCAATGTTGAATGTCTGTAGGTTTGGGTGTGCTGTGGAGCTGTAAGCAGTGTTCAGTTGCAAATACTGCTTAGCTACGAATGTGGTATGCCAGAAAGGGTGTCTGTGTGTGCAAAGGGGTAACTGTGTCATGTGTAGAAAATTCGTGAGTAAGTTGCTGACATGACTTCTGCCCCAACCTTGCGCTCGTTTTCTGTATTTCTGTTAATTGGTAGCCCATTGATGACTAAAACTCAGCACCAGAAAGGTGAATTATGTAAGTTACAGTTCCAGTTGTCTTGCTGCTGGAAGTGAAGATGCATACACTACTGTGAAGTTTCCTAAAATAATCAAGAACTTGTTGCTTAATTCATTTTCATTCAGGGAGTGCTTTTGTTTCTTTTTTTTAATTTTTTCCCCTTATTGTTTTAGTAGCTTTATGTTAATTGTTCCTAGCGTTGCATTAAAACTCTGTAGTACAAAAACAATTACAACTCTTCTCATTACCTTTTGCACGCTTCTAAAATTTTTGTACAATTCAATTTCTCATTGCTAAATAAGGAGCACATAGTTTCTTTTGTTAGACACCGTACTGTTCATATGGTCTAGTAGGTTTATCTGTTTTCATTTGTAGAATGGTAAAAGCTTCGGTTGGGTTATTTACTTATTTTTCATGTGCCGCGTGATGTTCTGCTTTAGTTCTTTTCTTTTATTGGTGCTTTGCATGTGTTAAGTCACCAATTTCTCATGTTTATTTTGCATGTTTTCTTTTTTATTTCTGATTTAAGGTCAGCCAGATGAGAATGGAATTCAGTTGAGCCCCGTTGAAAAATGACCGCCACAGCAGTCCTCCTAGCATTGCTGTTGCTCGAGCTCTCCTTGTGTACAGGATTCATGAGCTGTCACCATCGCCTTCACATATGCCTGCCATACCACCTTTTGTTCTGTCCATTCATTTGTTTTTGTTTTTTTTTAATGCCTGGGATGTGTTCCTGCCTGGCTCGATTCCATACATTTTCATCTTTCGATGCCTGCAAAAAAGAAGTGTGAGCATTTAATGCAGTTGCTTTTCTGATGACGAGTTGTAAGCTGGCGTTGATTGCATTGAAACGGGTGTGGCAGTGAGAGAGCATAGGGACATTGGGAAAGGGAACTCACAAAAGGGAGAATGCACTGTGTGCAGTTGTCAACCTTGGAACATTGTCTTGCCTTTGCTGCTGCTGTTTACTGTTTAATTAAGGAGACAAGCTCCTCTATACGAGGCATCCACTCTTGATGGTTATTGCCTGAGAAGTTAGCTTAACAGCAGCATAGAGGCATCTTGTGAAGGGTTGTGAAACCACAAAAGTCCCTGTGAAAACTGGGAAGAGCAGCTGTCTTCATTTTAGTGGAGAATTTTTATATACTTTTATATCTCCTGGAACTGCTCTAGGGAGTGCACGTGTTGGCACAATCTTGCAGTTTAATGTTAGCTGCTGTGCTAACCACTATGCCACCGACAGCATGTTTTATATTTATTTTTGCATTGCTTTAGATAGCATGCAGGGAAATAACTGATTTAGTCTGAAAGTTGCAATAAGGAGCTTTTGTTAATTAGATACTTTTGCTGAAACCTAGTTTATATACCTGGGGCAGTCAAGAACTTGTTATCTAATATATTTCTGTTTTGCAACAGTATTGAGCCTTGTGTAGAACCTTGCTGCATATTGAGTGTTCTCTTTTCCTTTTTTTCGCGTTTGGGTGGAACTGCATATAAATTCACTCTCTAGCTCGGTACTAGTTTTATTGGTGTAGGAAATTGTCCAAGCATTAAGGCAAGTTTTGCAGTGTAGCAACTGAGAAACAATAGTAAAGTTTAATAGGTTGACTGCTGAACAGTTTTAATCCTGTGCGGTGTGAAACCTTTAATGCACGACAACTGCAGATGCTTCTGACACCTTACCTATTTTGTTCTAGCACAGTAATCCCGCTTTTCCTTTTTTTTTTTTGCTGTAGCCATTCAGTTTTTAACAAAAGCCATACCATTTATTTTTTAATTGATATGGAGTCTATCCTGTCAGATATGGCAGCTTCTTATTTCTACAGTAATGAATGCAACTAGACACTTTGGCCACTCTAAGGCTGCTAAGAAGTCATATCATTTTATTTAGCTGAGTGGAAGGGTGAACCTAAATCCATGCTTCCAGATTGACAGAGTGACGAAATGTTTTATAAATGGCATGTGGCCGTGCCATATTACATTTGCTTTTTATATAGTGCTGCAGCTATACATATCACAGTGTCCTATATGCCATATGTTAATTTTGGTATAATACATGGAGCATCACTGAACAGATCAGAGCATGCAGACACCTGTCCCTAACACGCGTTCACTGACATGTATGGTAAGTCACGTAGCTTCTCTTCAGGTTTGTAAGACCTTGCATATTCCAATTAACCCTTACCTAACTGGCGTGCTCTGTTGGGGCCTTGTACAGTGATTGTGATGCACCCAGTGTGCATCGAACGGGTCTTTGTAAGCCACATGGCGTGACAGTTGATTCCATAAGTGTTTTTCATAGATGTCTCATCCCAAGGTTGACAAAAGTGTGACCGAGGTGTAGGAACTTCAACTTTGTATGTATGCTCTGAAAGTTCTTCAAAAGGTGTGTACTCTTGTTAAATTTTTTCTTCTGACTGCACCAAGACCGCAAAATGTTGTGCTCTCTCAAGTCAGCAAGTGAATGAAGTGCGTAGCCATGCGCCTGTGGTGTTTGCGTGGATCGTTGGACTGAACTGAAATGTGATGAGTGGTCATATTAGCATTACTGTGCATATCAGACTTCCATTTCTCGTGAGCCATTGTCATTTTTAGCTGCATTGTTGAAACAATTTCTATACTGTCCTTTCGTTTCTTTCAAACTTCCATTGTACAACTCGACAGATGTGTTCATCATGTGCGAGTACTTTATATGACGATGAAGAAAAGAAATAAATGATGCAGTTAGGTGACCTGACACAATGTGTTGTCTTCTTTCTTTCGTTATAATGATACATGTGTAAATTTAAACAATATGTGCCATATCAAGGACATGCTACCACATCTAGAACAACTCTACAGTACACCACTGGTTTGTATATAAGGTGTATGTGTACATTCATGCAGGTGCATGCACATACGTGGGTTTTAAATGTCTGTCTTTGCTTATGCAATATTTGCATAAATGTGCAGTGCGACTTTATTGCTTCTCTTAAATGTATAAATATAGCACATGTTTAGCACTTAGTACCACAAATTTTAAATGGTAGAGCATAAATTCTGCATTATTATTGGAAACACTGTGGTAGGGTTTGGTTGTCTTATATTACATTAATTCAATAAAAAGTATTCTTTTTTCAAGGATATGTTATAGTTACTGCAATTACAAAATAACTTGATGCTCGTGGCATAAAGCACCAAAATGTGGGAAGGCAAAAATACACACTCCTGGTCTTCTCCCCTCTAAATGCACACATATTCCCTGCCTCGCTTCATTCCTTCAGTCGCACTACTTATGCATTGCACATATATGAATATATAATTCATTAAATAGTGAGAGGTAATTAAAGATTACGAGAACTCCTTACAGTTATCTAGTGGATAGAGTGGTACTATAGTGCTGCGTCACACATCGAAATGCCTGAAAGTAGGAATTTCAGAATGGCATCATTCTCAGAAATGCAAGAACTGAAGATTGACCTGGTGAGTATTATTGTCTCTTTTAGAGTAGGTCAGTCTAGAGAAACATTTAGAATGGCATTCTTGCTATGTTAATACTCTATGACAATTAGTTATAGTATTAAAACTGACATTTGGGGAGAGGTACACTTATATAAAATGTAAATACTGGAGGGGCCTTCATACACATACTTATGCACTGGTCTGGAGTGATGCCAGCCTTTGAAAAAATGGATTCATTTATAGTTATTAGAAAAACCTACAGTGCCATACACACATTATTACAGTGGCTGTATATAGGTTAGAACTACACTGAAAAAATAAGAGAATTAGTTTTTGTCTTTTACATGCCATTGCCTGCTAAATGTTTAATGACACATCCTGTTAAATTAGCCGATTTCAAAACTGAAGTCGGCAGTACTCTACTATCTTTTGCAGCTATGATAGAGACTATACCCATATAGGTCAATGCCTGCCACTGTTGCGACTGGGCAGGATATGAAATATTGATTTTGATTAAGTGTGGCACACAGCCACCTAAAAACACATGTAACCTTGACGCATGAACATTTTCCATATAGTTAAACAAATTATTAAAAACATTATTGTTGAACTCACTGAAATTATTTTACATGCATATGTGAGAGCAAATACAATGAAACCTCGATATAACGAACACGGATATAACGAAATATCGGTTATAACGAAGTAAATAAAAATAGTCTTGCAATACATACAGTGTTAGGAATATGCGTTTATAACGAATTTTCGGATATAACGAAGTTATTTTCGTGTAAAAGTTTTCGTTCTAATGAGGTTTGAGTGTACAGCTTCGTGTGCTTGATGTGAAACCAGCCACATGCCACCATTCTCCAGAATATACTGCAATCAGTGTTCCCTGCCGTATATGTTGCATTAAAGAAATAAATACATGAGGAACAAATTTAATAAGTTGAGAAACAAAATAGCATCGGCCAACTTTGGTAGCATAAGCGACAGATATCTTTTGGAGATTGCTGTCCTAAAACAGTGCTTGAGTGTGCCCCATTTGTTTACGAAGGCTTCCTAGGCTACCATGGATCAACAGCTGACTACATTTATGGCAGGCCTTTTTGGGAAGTAAAGTCCCCTAGCAAGAGCAGCACGTGATTAGAACCTCGTATACCTCGGTTTAAATGACAACGGAGAGCCCTGGAAATGTTCTGTGTCCACAGTTGGGCAATTGGGCGTTAAGTGGCCCTGCGATTTACTAGGACACCTTGATGAAGCTCTCCTATATGCACGTTTAGCCCTGTGGAGTTATTGCTAGCTGCTCGTACATTCTATAACACTGGCTGTATTTTACTGGATGGATGTTTGAGCATTCCCTTTAAAATAGGGCAGTGACTCGTGCGCCATCAAGTTCCTCATCGTAAAGCCCCTGAATGAAAGGCCCTTACCTCATCACCCCATGGTTTCTGTGGAACAGCGCAAAGGTGGGGGGTGGGGCCCCTTTTTCTTCTTTTTCTTTTATTTAGAGCTGAATCACACTTAGTGAAATAATAAGAGTAACTAAGTGTGTAAGATGTGTGTCAGAGATCTATAATCAAACGGTACGACATAACCTTGTGGTAAATTCATTGGTAACAGACCTGATGCAGACCAGCGTTTCCTTCGGCTGCAAGCTTATTTGCTGCGATGTGTTCACCTAGAGTTACTGTATATGAGTCTTATACAGTAAGTCAGTAACTATACGTTCACCTACAGTGATTTTTGTTCGCTTGTTTCTTCCTCAAATGACCGCGTTCACCAATACGGGGAACGTGAAAAGAACACAGCGATGATAAGACAAAAAATGCTGTCTTTTAAGAATTAAAGAAAATTAAAAAAAAAAAAGAAACATGCGTCGGCCGGGAATCGAACCCGGGTCAACTGCTTGGAAGGCAGCTATGCTAACCACTATACCACCGACGCCTGCGAGATGGTCACTGCAACGCAGTTATTTTAAACCATTCCATTTTTGTTAACCTTGTGGAAAGGTTGAAAATTGTAATTATTTAGAAACCCAAGCATAATATTTTGCTACTACAACCAAGCACTCAATGCAGTTGTTGCTTCCGTCGTATTTCACAGTAATTTGCTGAGCGCGATACGGTAGTGCGGCTTAGTGTCACAACCGGCGGACTTTTGTGGGTTTTGTTTTCGTGTTTTCATCTTCCGTTGCGCGCACGTTAGCAAGGCGATCGGGGAGGAGTGAGAGGAAATGTGCTATCAAGTAAACGCTGACACACAGTCACGCAACGCACATCGTTTGTGTAAAGACATGGCATCGAGTCCCTAGCCAAGCGCCGTCAGTCTACGCAACTTGCGGCTTCATTATGTTGAAGTTCAACGATCATGTGCGAGATTTTGTCAAAGGTTTGTCATACGCGCCGTCACATTCATAGCGGGGTGTGGTGAGGTTGAGCAAGTTTGAAAAGTTCGTGATAACATGCGGTACTATTTAATAACCTTATGGTGATGATCTTGCGCTTCTTTGTTTCCAGATGTGAACACGTTCCTAAGCGTAGATTTGCACAATGAGAAGCTGTCGCCAGCCGCGTCGTCGGCGAAAACGGAACTTCAACAAAAACTGCAGCGGCTCTGTCAGGAGTATCCGCGTCTCCTGCTGTCCCTCGACATTACGAGCGCCGAGCAAATGCAAGGCTGGAAACTTCCTCGCCCCCTGTCAAGCCCGCACCCTTACATCGACATGCAGGTCGGAGGTGTGCTAGCTGCGCCGCGGGATGTTCCAGTGGAGAAGCCGTCAAACGCTGATGATTCAAACAACGGTACGTGCCTTGCTATGTTGCTATTCCCTTGGCAGTGACACGAGGGACGCTTCTAGTGGCAAGTTAACTGATCGCGGTTATCTTTAAAGATGCATCCAGGCTTTTAAAATTTTAACTGTCCAGGTGCTTGCTGTACATATGTTGTCAAATACGCCGGTATTTGACTGAGAACAATTTAATGTGTGCTTGCTTTGTCAGTAAATTTATTATTATTACGTGGCACGAAGACTCCTTTTTAATTATCATTATTTTCATTTCCCCTGCAGATTATGTTTACTCTGAGGCTGTGCTGCTGGAAGACACCCGGAAGAAGTAGCTGAACCAACAGGTGCAAAAACACCGAAAGCGGCTTTGTCGAGGACTTCATCAGAGCTTGAAGAACAGACTGAGGATGGTAAGCACACGTACGAAAGGCACTCTAATGAGTTACTAGTGCTACACATTTTTTTTCTTAAATTGTTTCTTACTTTGTGCCCTGTGCATGCTTGTTTGCTTGTTTACTTGTGTTACGATCATGTTTTAACGAACAAGAAGGGGAACACAGGGGCGCAGCTTCTGTGAAGGTAAGAAAACGCAGAGAGGGAATTATTTGTAATTTTTGATGAAGTGCATAAGTGATAGGCTGAAGGTAAATTAAAGTGGACAATACAGCAACTTTATGTTGGCGGGAGCCACTAGCTCCGCATTACACATGCATTACACTACCAGTCATGCAATGGCAATAGCTGTTCTTCGATCCACTTTCTAATTTCTTGGTTATTTTTGTAGATGTACAATACTCATCCCTAGGAGTGTTAGCCAGTGCAGTTTGTGGCAAATGGCAGCAGACGTGGAACACCCTTTTGCCCAATGGCAACACGTAAGCGGGAATTTAATAAGCAAGTAACTGACCAATAAACCCTCGTATGCTACCGGAAGGCATCAAGTCTGCCAGAGTCAACATCCTCGTTATGCATTTAACAAGAAGGTGTTTGAGGATCCCGATTTTCTTAGCCACAAGTGTTCAAAGTCACCAGGTAATGAAGCCAAGGAACGCTGTTATACGTTATGCATTACAAGTACTTCAATCCAGAGGGGGAGCAAGCCCATATGGGCAAAGAGCAAAAGTACATGCTTTATTATAAAATAAATGGATACACATTTCCAATGAATAATTACAGTAACCATAAAAACTATGTATCAAAAATATTCATTATGAGAGAGCTTTCCAAATGAAAAGAGAATGGGTCTACAATATGCTTACTCTGTTTCCAACAAGACATATTTCATTTTTTTAGTCGTCTTCTTTTTGTTCATGCTTTCCTTTGTCCTGTATTGGATCTGCTAAAAAAAAAAATGTTATTGCAGGCCCCCTTGTTGACATTCCAGCGAGTGAGATGTCCAAGGCTGACAAGACTGGCTTCCTAGAGAAAAAAGGAAAAGGTTCGTATATACATCTATCAGTTTGCAAGCTGGAGCGCTGCACGTGACAACTAGCAGCATGTCTGTTGCAGCATTTAGTCTCGATTTGATTGCACGCCACACAGAACCAGAACATAAGTTGAGCCTGGCAACTTTAGCGCTGCTTCATTGGCTGTGCTATCTTGTGCAGAGAGACTGGGAGGCCTGCTTAGTCCATTCCAAAAGCGCTGGTGTGCTGTCCGCGATGGCTACCTCTTCCTGTACGAGAAGCCGACTGACAAACGTCAAAAGGACCAGATAGCACTGACCATGTACGAGGCACGACCATTTGTGTATGCCTCCAAAGATGCTTCCAAGAAAGATGCTGCCTTTGAAATCGTCTGTCCTGGCAAGAAAACCTATCAGGTTAGTGCTGAATCATTTCTACCCTACTGTGCTTCCAAGTGAAGTGCAGTGAAGAAATTTTAACAGTGGAGCTCTTTAATCCAGAGGAAAAAACTGTGTCGTGCACAGAAAACTATCATCATTATGAATGGCATCTACCTTATATAGCATCTCGAACCCGCGTACCCACGGTCTGAAGGCAAGTGTCGTAACCACTCAGCTATCCAGGCACGCTAGCAGAACAAGCATTTATGGCAACCATATGATTGCATTGCTATGGGCAAGAGAACAAGTAAAACATAGAGAGAAAGAGAGACAACGAAAGATGAAGAAATAGAGAGAGAGATGAAGAAAGAGATAGAAAGAGAAAGAAAGCATAGCATAGCCTTGTATAGTACAGCAACGGAGTGTGCACGGGAAGTGAGGGTGAGGCGGAGGGCAACGCCACAACCTCTGCGGTTTCCTTGCTCTGCGCTCCACTAGTGCGTAGGTGCCCCAATTCTTCTCGGAGTAGACAGCTCGCTGTACTTTTTCTTAAGTGTCTATTGTATCCTTCTATGAATACTGTGTTGTATTATTCTGGACTGAAACCAGATGAAAGGTTCTTATACCCCTCGGTATTAGTGTTGTGGCAAGGCACTGTTCAGCTCAACTTACATACATGTATATATTTTGTATTTTGACATGTACAGGCTGTTTCACACTTGGGGGAAAACTCGGAGCGCTTTGCAACGGGCTCCGAGTTTCCCCGAAGTGTGAAACAGCCTGTACATATAATGACTACTGTAGGCCACCAAAGTGCTTGATTCACGCACAAGAATTAGCGAATACTTCAAAATGTCTGCCATTGTCAAAGCTTTCGATTTAAAATGATTCCTGGATACTGCTATTGTTTGGCGGTTTCCTCATAGCAAATTTGCTTGAAGCATGGTCTTGCAGCAAGGATATATATTACATGGATAATGCCAGGTTCTGCGCAACAGATTAATTCCTTACGTTTATTTTTGTTTAGCTATCTCAAAGCCAGGAATATATTAAACTTGCCTGATCTGCCTTCTGCCTCCTTATTGTCAAAAGCCGTCTCCTTTAGAGGTGACTTTAAATTTCCTTCTTCAGTTAATTGTGTGTTTTGTTTTCTAAAAATGTACAACATTCAAAAGAATATGGAATGTATGCAAGGGTTGCATAGTTCAGTATTGCAGTAGGAACATTAGGTGATGATTTTTTTGTATATACTACATACTTGCCAAGTCATGGCATCACTACATTTGGGTTCTTCTAGCGCAAAATACAAAGCAGGAGATACAGGAAAATGGTTGGGCTGTTGTAGGCATATACATAAGTGGTACTAATAATAATGCTTCATTGAGTCAAGCCTGCCATAAGGGCAGCAATCTTGCGCACCCTTACCAAAAGATGAAAAGATTTGACAGGAATCATGTGGACACTGCCTTGCTGTGGCTGTTACACTACGAAATTTCTAATGAAATATTTTGAATTTCAGTTCATCGCTTTCAACGTGAAAGACATGAAGCAGTGGATTTCAGCCATTGAAAAGAATAGCCAAATTTCTTCATCCACCTCATGTAAGTGTTTACCTGTCATGTTAAAGCTCACTTGTAATATGACCTTACTGGCAAACAAACACTTGTAATTAAAAAGCATACATCTCTCACCACACATTGCAGTTATGAAGTAGATGGCTTAAATTTTCTCTGTAGTTGTAAAGCATTGTTCTTGATAAATGCAATATTTCATATATAAACTAATGTTTCAAAAAAGCTTTGTGCATTGTAGGTCTGTTAATAAGTCAAGTACTCTTATATTTGATATTTTAGCACTGTAAAAGCAAGTTTATGGGATCATTTAAGTTGACGGTCTTCTTGTAGAATTTGTGACGAGCTGTTGACAGAGGCTTCTACAGAACATTTGTGGTGTTGGCAATGCTAGCTTTAATTACTTCTTTGAACAGTGCTCTATTCATATTGTCGCAGCTACATTTTGCTGATAGGTTTTTGTACAGATTATAGAGGTTAAACAGCTGGTTTTAGAAGGCCCTACAGAACAATTGTGGTGTTGAGAGTGTTGGTTTTGGCTGCTCGCAGTTTCTATCCCATGCAAATTATCTATTTCCAATTCTGACATTGACATTGAAACTAAGTGTGTCTTTTTTGATTATGCTAAGGCATTTAACACTGTTTCACACGGCTTATTCATTTTGAAGTTTGGCCAGCTTAATATCGATCCACTCATTCATAATTGGATGTTCCCATTCAATGTTCCCAGTCAAACTCAATGTGTTACTGTCAATGACCACTCATCTTCTACTTCTGGTGTTCCCCTAGGATCGGTGTAGGGCTCATTGCTTTGTTTTTTAATTTATATTAATGATATTTCAAATGGTGTAAAGTTTCTTACAAATACATTGCAGACTTTACTTTACAATATCATAACGCACCTGATAGCCAGAACCTTCAAGAGGATCTCAGTTATATGTCATAATGGTGCAGTGGCTGTCTCATTTAACTTAACAGTACTAAATGTAGAAGCATGTTTGTTTCCAGGCATGTTTAACAGCTCTAATGAGCATAGTATCACACATCTGTATTCTTAAATGGCACATCTGTCAATACGTAAAAGTATTTGGCTTTGATATTTCTGTGGATTTTTCCTTAAAAGTTTACATGGATAAGTTCGCCAATGCTGCTAATCACACCCTAAACTACTTATACCCTAAATTTTTATCTGCATCTACACCTACATTTTGCAGGGATCTCTAAACAAATCTTGTAAGGCCTAAGATGGAATATGCATGCACCATTCGGAATTGCAACCAAAGTAACCATTGTCCTACCATCGAAAGGCCCTGAAAATACATTATTTGGAGATAAATATTGTAAATAGGGCTCCATTAATATTGCCCTGGCTTTATTTTGCCAGTAGTTGCTCATATACTAGGTTGGATAAGCCATTAGTATATCTGATAAACATTGAAGGACAAAAGGCATTATATTATCTTTACACGGCGTATGAGCCCTGTAGAAAATGATTACTTGTCTGCATGTCCATATTTAGGTACTTAGTGCCCCAGTGCTCTTATCACTCAAAAGAGATAAGCTCATGTCAGGCCCATAGCCAGGAATTTTTTTTTGGAGGGGGGGGGCCACTTGCTGAAAACCTTGACAATTTAAGAAAAACATCTATTTTTATTATTTATTTTCGGTAAAACACGCCCCTCAATCAAAATCTCGGGGGGGGGGGTCCTAGGGCCCCCCCTGGCTACCTGTCTGGCTCATATCATTTCCTCTGAATAGGGAAACATATGTTTTATAGATACTGAAGCAAGATTTACAAAGTGTGAATGCTTCTATGGGATGCATCCATTGTCATGACCATATAGAGAATATAAAAGCCTTCATTTTGATATAGGTACTTGGCGCCAACATTACCATGCTTGGCTGTTTTGGCTGCTAATTTAACATACTTAAATGTGTTATAGCTAAAAAATGTTTGCATGTTTGTTGTGATCAGATCAGAGTCTTGTCCATTAAGTTTTATGCACTTGCTTTTTACAGTTTGGGCCTTAGTGGTGGGCATAAAATTGACATAGATTTCATGAAAGTCATTAAGCAGGGCTTGGGCTTGAGTCTCATTTAGTTGTTTCAAAGCATACTCAAATTGAATAGTAATTAGTATCGAGCAATTTTGAAGCAGATACAAGTTTGAATAGTGTGAATTGCATGAAACCTTGACACAAGATCCAGTTGTTGATGAATCTAAGAAAAAGAATGCTTTTTACATGAACATCGGAACTGTCAATGGGCGAGTTGGTGTACTTCCATCTTGAACGAATACTAGCGCGACAAAAACGAGGGCAAGAATAGAAAAGACAGACCACCAGAGGTGAACCTGTAAACAGGTTCACCTCTGGAGTCAGTTTATTTCTCGGGAGCAAGTTCAGTTATTCTAATACTGTATTTTCATGCAAACACCCAAGTTTAGCATTTCTTACAACTCCAGAAACACATGTAATTCATCTGTACGCTTTTGCTCACTGTTGTAGTTCAGTGTACCTTACTCTGGTTGCGTGGTTGAATATCTTCAGCTTTTGTAAGAGATGTCACATAGGACATTCACGATGATGTCTGAAAACAAGTTTGCTTGAACCCGGCTACAACTTTCATTACTGTCTTTTTGATAGTTATGTGAACTAGAAAGTATTGTGGCATCTCACAATGCACTTACTGAAGCACTTCTAAGGAAAAAAAAGAAAAGCTTTTAGAATGTATATAGTTGATCTCCTTTTACTGCTGTATCTGAAACAAGTTCTCACATGCAATATTTAAAGCAGGAAGTTCGGCTAGCTTGAATTTTTACAAAGAAAGGTTACAGCTTGGAAGGAAGGACAAAAAAGCACAGCAACAGAGGAAACAATTGGAGATGTGGAATGCTGGAACCAGAATACCAGCATTCTTTCTCTCCTGTCTTCTTTTATTGCTTACCTCTTTTGTATTCCCGCACACTTGAATATGTCTTTCTCTCCCGAGAGAAAGATTTTGCTTTTTATGTGTAAGGTACCTTCTTGGGTGGTATAAGAAGTAAACATACAAATTGCTTTGACAATGCTGTAGTTGTGAAGTACATGTGCTCTGCATGAAAGGGATCAATGCGATTGTGTATTCGGTGGGAAAGCTGCTGATTGCATAAATTAACATGTCTTATCTGAATGCACAGGACCTTCAGACTTTTGAATGCAGCACATTGAAAGGGGGTGGGAATTCGAATGTAATCTGGGGGGGAGGGGGTTTAACACATATCTGCTTACAATAGTCAGTGTAGATGTTTGCTGCTGTTTTCCATAATATGTAAGAGCATGTGCTAAGCAACTATGCTACTATGGAAACAACTGCTGAGCATTCCATGGTAAAAAAAGTGATTATGCTTAATACAAGTTTTTTTTTTATTTTCTTGTGCAGCTGGAGATTTGCACCAAGATAATCCTGCAGATGTGCACCAGCCAGCCACCCAGCCACCTGCAAGCAAGTTACCTTTACCGAATCCTCGTCAGGAGCTTCCACGTGTCCCGCCTCCACCAATCTCGTCTGAGGCAGACAGAGAGCTTGAGTATGAATACGTTGAAGGCCAGACAACCATAACTGCGCACAAGAAGAAGAGGAGCCACTCTACGAGGACGGAGAAAGCTATTTCTCTGACGACACAAAGACAAGCAGCCAGACAGACGACGAAGTGACATGCGACTATGAAAGCTGGTACCAGGCTATCTGGGATTGCCATGCAGGACAACCTGATGAACTTTCCTTTAAACGCGGTGACTTGCTAAAGGTTGTGAGCAAGGAGTATGATGAGCACTCTTGGTGGGTCGCCAAGTCACGTGGCAACAACGGATCAGTGGGTTTTGTGCCAAAGACGTATCTCATGGCGGCCTATGAGAAAGTGCAGTGATGTTCTCATGGATGATTGGGCTGCATCGTCATTGCATTTGGTGAGATACTGATGTAGATGTGAAGAAGTGCAATGTGTGACAAGAGTGACTTTCCCTGCTTTTTCCATTCACAGAGTGCTAGTAGTGATTGTCGCAAAAAATAAAGATTAACCAAGTATTACATAGCAGTTGTCATAAGAGCGATCAAACTTTTTAGAATCACAATATCAACAAGGAATAAAACTTGGTTTTCAAGCTTTTTTTTGTTGCGGTGGGCTTATTTGCCTAACCTTATTTATTTATTTATTTCACATACCCTCAAGCACCACGCCATTACAGAGGGGAGTGGTTTGGATGAATAAAACAATAGGGTCATTCCATGCCAAACGTCCCAGCCATTTTGGTGACCATCTCAATTGTATTCGAAAAAAAATTATGCTGATTTCTTGCATTGAAAGCAGTGAACTGCTAGAATATTTCAAAGAGCAAAAATACTTTGGTCACTTGGAGCCTTCCAAATTTTGCACAAATTTTGCAAAGTGTCGTCTGAGTGTGATTTGTCAAAAAATTTATTCTGAGGGTGTCGTTTCTGGCTTCAATACCAAATTTGATTTGTATATTAAAAAGCGTTAGTGTAAGGTCTTCGAAACTCAGTATTATTACTGCAATTTTTCTGTCATATGCGCCTCCAGAAATTTCACGCGAATGTTCGGTTTGCATTTATTCCCTTGTATTATTGCACTATGTATGAATACCCAAGTAATTAATACGTACAATACGGAAGGTATATGTTGCGTTCGAAATATTGCAAGACCACTGAAAATCTTCATTTTGGTCCACATTGAGATGCAATTTACACCACATGTTGCTCCAATTAAAACTCAGCTTTATACCTCAAAAGCAAATAGTTATTCTCATATGGCAAGTCTTTTTATTACATTTTTATTTTAAGGAATTAAGTAATTTTTGAAGTTCCCTACTGATGGCTATCTTTCCATTACGCCATATGGCAGCTTCGTCATCAGTGTTCCCCACTGACGGCAATGGGGACCTCAAAAATTATTTTCCTCCTTAAAAAAATGTAATAATAAAACTTGCCATAAAAGAAGAGCTATTTATTTTCTTTAGATGAAGGTATAAAGTTAACTTTTAATTGGTGCACCATTGCGTCTCAATATGGACCAAAATGAAGATTTTCTCAAATTTGTAATTTTTGTGCGGAAATTTAGAAACTTCAGTGGTCTGAAAATATTTTTAACGTGAAATATACCTTTCATGGAGTAAGTACTCATTACTCAGATATTCATACATAGTGCAATATTACAAGAGAATACATGCAAACATACAACATTTAGCAAAATTTCTGGAGCCGCATATAGAACAAAAATTGCAGCAATCATATTGAGCTTCGGACACCTAACACAAACGCCTTTGTTTAATATATAAACTATCAAAGCCATACTATCAAAACCAAATTTGGTACTGAAACAAGAAATGATACTCTCAGAATAAATTATCTGACAAGCAACACTGAGACGACGTTATGCGAAATTCGGAAGGCTTTCACATCACCAAAATTGAGGGTGGTAATTTGAGCAAAAAGGCAATCATATAGCCTTTGGAAACCTTATATTTTTATATTCAATGTTTCATCTTATTTAAATAAAGTTGAGGGTGGTAATTTGATCAAAAAGGTAAGCCTATAGCCTTTGGAAACCTTGTATTTTTATATTCAATGTTTCGTCCAATTTGAATAAAATTAATTGATGGTGGTATTTTGAGCAAAAAGGTAAACTATAGCCTTTGGAAACCTTGAATTTTTTTTTATTTTTCAATGGTTCGTCTAATTTAAATAAAATTTATTGAGGGCGGTAAATTGAGCAAGAAGGTAAGGCTTTGGAAACCTTGTATTCTTATATTTTTCAATGGTTCGCCCAATTTAAATAAAATTCATTGAGAGTAGGAGTTTGAGCAAAAGGGTAAGCCTATACAGCCTTGGTAAACCTTGTATTATTGTATTTTTCAATGTTTCGTCCAATTCAAATAAAATTCATTGAGGATGTTTATTTGACCAAGAAGGCTTTGGAAAGCTTGTCATTTTCGATTTCTAATTTTTTTGTCGCATTGTGATAAAATTGATGGCGTGAACAGTTTTTGGGAACGTGTTTATCGCTCAGGTGGCGAAATCCTTGAGCGTCCGCTTCCAATGCGGCAGGTCGTAGGTTCGATTCCCAGGGATGGCTGCAAGCTCATCGGTTTTTTTGTTTGTTTTCTTTTTCTAGTGGGCAGAGGAGTGCTCTGACCTTTCACGGTCTCAAAAGTTTGCCTGATGAGGTTGTAGGAAGTCCTCTGGGCGTATATTAACCCACCGCAGCATTGGCGTATTAGCGGAGCATTCACCGTTGCTGTGATAGGCAGAGAAATATGCCGCCGAGAACCCACCAGTAAAATAGGTACGAGCGCGCTTCCACTCTGGTGCTCGCCAGTGCGAAGCTTTGGTATTAACGCTATTGAGGGTAACCAAATTAGTTGGCACGGGACCACTAGGCCTATGCCAAAGTACTCTTTTTGTTTAACATTCAAGTTTCTTTTTTCAAAGAATGGGTGACCATACCTTTAGGAATGTAGATCCCTCCTTTGTTAGGTATTTGGCAATTAGTGAGACCTATTAACCGGGTGCACCGAGCCAGATATTCCGAGATTTTCAGCTAAAGGTTCCTCTGATATTTGCTTCACCGCAATAGCTCTTGAAAAGCAGTCAAAAAAGTTGAGGCCCTTATCAGCCATGATATGGCCCAACTTTTGTCTGACGTCACACCGTGCAACGATGGAGCTATATGCGTATAAGTAACGATGCGTGCGAGAGCCTTCCGAGCTGAAGGGTCCCCTGACGCATATGCTTCACCCCAATACAACTCGAAAAGCGGTCGAAAAAGTTGAGGCCCTTATCAGCCATGATAAGGCCCAACTTTTGTCTGACGTCACACCGTGCAGCGATGGAGCTATATGCGTATAAGTAACGATGCGTGCGAGAGCCTTTCGAGCTGAAGGGTCCCCTGGCGCATATGCTTCACCCCAATACAACTCGAAAAGCAGTAAAAAAAGTTGAGGTCCTTATCAGCCATGATAAGGCCCAACTTTTGTCTGACGTCACACCGTGCAACGATGGAGCTATATGCGTATAAGTAACGATGCGTGCGAGAGCCTTCCGAGCTGAAGGGTCCCCTGACGCATATGCTTCCCCCCAATACAACTCGAAAAGCGGTCGAAAAAGTTGAGGCCCTTATCAGCCATGATAAGGCCCAATTTTTGTCTGACGTCACACTGCGCAACGATGTAGCTATAGTATGCGTATAAGTAACGATGCGTGCGAGAGCCTTCCGAGCTGAACGGTCCCCTGACGCATATGCTCCACCGCAATACAACTCGAAAAGCAGTCGAAAAAGTTGAGGCCCTTATCAGCCATGATAAGGCCCAACTCTTGTGTGACGTCACACCGTGCAGTGATGGAGCTATATGCGTATAAGTAACGATGCGATACTGTACACGATGGTAGGCGTGATGTCTGAGAAAAGTTGGGCCTTATCATGGCTGATAAGAGCCTCAACTTTTTCGACTGCTTTTCGAGTTGCAGTGGGGTGAAGCAAACGCACCAGGGAGCATTTAATTCCGGGAATGCTATTTAATTACATGGGAGCGTATGACTTTCTACTCGGCAACTACTGCGTGGTATTTGGTGGAATTGGTTAGGCTCAAAAGAAAAAGTTAAAATCTAACTGTGTCAAGTGAGTTTTGATTTACGTAGTCAGTTCTTTTATTTTTTTTTAGCCCATGTTGCCGTAGATTGCGAAATAAAGAAAACATTTATCAATAACAGGTATATGTAACTCAACGGCAAAGAAAAAAAGGGGATACCAGAGCTCCGTCACTTATGGTCTGTTAAAGCAGATTCAATTCTACGGTGATGCGAAGTATACCACCAATTACTCGAGTAATACTGCGGTGAGGTTCGAACCTTCGTCCACTCGTTCAGTAGCCGAGTGCGATACCCACTGAGCTAAACAGCCAGGCTTGAGTATATGTGCCATATCTAACCCATTTATACTGGCGACGTTGGCATCCATGTGGCGATCACCTCTTAAATGACAACAGCGAGAATCATGCAATTGCTCAGTCTGCGGAGCGGTCTGAAGGAGATAGGGCCTATGCTATGCAGTGCTGCGAGGGTTCCGTGAGCGCTGCTCACGACTGAAGAGCAGCGGTAAAGGAAAGCTATACTAGCGGGAGTACCTGCTACTGCGGAAATGACATCAACTAGAGGCGCATGCGTAAATGATGGCGCCATATGGGCCATCTAATGAGCACAAGGCCTATACTCATTCCTTCCTTAATGTCATATCCGTTTGATTCTCATGGTTCTTGGCGCAATATAATCGCTGAGCAAGCATTTTATTGAAGAGGTTGGTCACGCCTCCTTGGGCGATCCAACTAGCACAAGGACATACTCTTACCTTCCTTACGCCATGGAGTTTCATATAAGTTTGATCCTCACGTTATTCAGCGTACATCATAGGCGTGTACCCAAGGTAGGTGGGGTGGGGGAGGGTGCAGCACTGGTGGCAGCCCCTTCACACCTAATAATCTCCTGGGGGCGCCAAGCCTTCCTCACTGGGAGTCACGGGATGGAGCTTACGTAAGGCGGGCAATTCAGAGTGTCGACTGAAATGGGGGTCACATGATGAATCTTACGTAAGGCGGGTGATTCAAAAAGTAGATTGAGAGGCGGTCAAGTTATGAAGCCTAAGGCAGGCAGTTCAAGCAGTAGATTGAGAGGGGTGTCACCGTCACGTGATGAAGCTTGCGTAAGGCGGGCGTTTCAAATGTTGGATTGAGGGAGTAGCCGTTGTCCCTGAAACGGCAGATGGTAGTCTTGGGTTGACAGGAAAAGACTTAGCAGAAAGAGAGTCTTGGGTAATCCACGCAGACCAGAGCCCTGACCTGAGCCTAAACAAAGACACAACAAAGAAATGACCTGGAAGTGACTGGACAAAACGAAAGAAGAGACTTGAAGGGAACGAATGGGAAAAGCTTCGCTGTTCGAAGGCTTTCACGGCGTGGAAATGGCTAGATTTTTCATTAACCCAGCACTGTAAAAACGAGGTTTCTGTCAGAAAACGTCGTGGTCGTATCTGGCAGCGCACAAAGGAAGAGTTCTTTTGATATGTTACAGAACTTGTTTTAATTACAGTTCTTTTTCTACTGCCTTCTCTTGTTTTTCAGTTACGGTTCAAGAGAAGAGGGCCTTGTGTCCTTCCCAGGAGAGCGCGGAGGGTTTTGAGGCGCTCGAAGTGCTTGGTGCCGGTGCAGTTGCTCGTTGCAGTGTCCATGTCAGCGCCGAACGCCACCACGCAGCCACGATGATAGCGGCTCAGGAACGTCTCCATCTGTAATTTGTTACAAAAACCGCATTTTGTTGCGAATCACCCATTTTTCGATTCATCATCATCATCAGCAGCAGCCTGACTGCGCCCACTGCAGGACAAAGGTCTCTCCTATGTTTCGCCAATAAACACAGTCCTGTGTTTGCTGCGTCCACGTTAACCCCGCACACTTCTTGGTCTCATCTACCCACCTAACTTTTTGCCTCCCCCTGTGGCGCGCTTGCCTTCTCTTGGAATTCAGCCTGTTACTCTTAATGACCAGTGGTTATCTTGCCTACGCGCTACATAGCCGTTCGTCATTAAGAGTAAAAGACTGGATTCCAAGGGGAGGCAAAAAGAGAGCTTTGCGCGGATAAGCAGAACGCGGCGAGAGTATACTGTTCACAGCGCTACTTCAGCGAAGTTGTTAACAAACGTATATGCTAGGGTTAACACACCTTTCTGGAGAGATTACATAATTCGTGGACTTCACATATTGTGCGGAGATGAGGGGAATGTTGGAAAGAATATGAGGATAATTTCTTACTGATGTGTGTTAATTTGTGGATGAATTTAAATGGCTAAACCTTCGCTTTTCAGACCGTTTAGAGGCGTTAAATATTGAAAGTCTACAATGGTGCCTACTTTCCTTAAAATATTATGAACGGAAAATACCTCGCATCGGGAAGAAATGGAGTGCCACTATATGGGTGATTTGTGCAGAAAGTTCAAATCATGTGGGTTATTTATCTATTTTAAAGGTAATTAATCAACATTTGTCCTCCCGATTTTTATGAGTTCACGAGGCACGCAGTACGCCAGTGTTCTCAGTGACCTATGCCATACACGTTGCTGATATTTTAACACAGAGGCGTACCCAGGAATTTTTTTCGGGGGTTGTTTTTGTGTAGAACGGCTAACTTTGGCAAGTGGTGGTCGCTGTAGGGTGTGCAAGTATTTTAGTGTCACCCGAAAAGTTAAAGCATGAAAAAATTTCAGGGGGTGTCAGAACCCCCTCAATCCCCTCCCCCCTTAGTTAAGGCCCTGGATAGCGTTAAAAAAATTCGTTTCGCAGAAATTCTGGTGTCGCCACGTCGGCGTCGTTGGTTGTGAGCGAAAATCAGCGTTGTCCGTGAGCGAAAAATCGAGAAAGATGCAAATAAAATAATCAAAATCTTCGGTTCGAGTGAGAAACGAACCCAGGCATTCTGCGCGCAAGCGGGTGTTCTACCACAGAGCTACGCCATTGCTTGAAACTGCTTCGGAAAAAAAAAAACACTACATGAATGTCATGTAGTGGGAGGAGTCTCCTTAACGCATGTAATATTGCGCGGTAGAAGCGTAGAATTGCGCAACGAGCGGGTGTGTTAAAGGACAGCCCATTACAAAGCGCTCAGACATATTTAATCATCATCATAAACAAAATCATCAACAAACTGAGCAGCTGCGTAGGTTCGCGTGTTACCTTACGGACGCGTAGTGAGCCCTTCGCTGATTCGCAAAAGGAAGAATTATTGCGTAGTGGGCTCCTCGTAACTGTACTTGCAGTAGGCATTCAAGGGTAGACATATAGTTTGAAACGGCCAATGTTACGCGCGCAGACGATCGTTCCCTTGCGGCACGGTTGAGGCATGTACCGAGAACCGAAGCTACAGGGTTAGCAGTTGAAAAGGCGATGCAACGGGGCCCGATTACGCTATGGCGTTCTACTCTCGAAGGCGAAGCTCAAGCGTCCTCAAAGTTTTTTTCCCGCTAAGTTGTAAATACGCTGCGTATAACGAATAATAAGTGTTTAATTGCAGCATACAGGATAATTGCCTAATAGGATATTATGCAGGGTAATACAGGTTAATAGAATTACAGCCTATGAGGAAATTTACTTGTTCTAGAGTGGCATAGTGTCTTTATCCGCAATGTTCAAAGAGTGGGGTGGGGGTAAAGGTATTTAAAGTGAGAGGACGTTGCTACTAGTCTCCAAAACAAGCCGTATCGACACCGTGTTTCCCAGCCACCTGAGATCCCTTATGAAAGCCCCTTTGCAGGTATTAAATGTCTAACTCCACAATGGACTGCGATAGTGACCGCTTTGCAAAATAAATGTGTCTTACAGAGAGCTGTAACAAATCCTATCTGCAATCTTAGCTGATCTGTAAATCGTGCCTGATGCGCCTGTTCGTAAAAAAGCCTTAGCGAAGAGAGAGAGAAACAACTTTATTGACGGCAGACGGCACAACGAGGTCGTTGAATTTAGCTTGCTGGTGGTTCGAATGGGAGGGGGGGGGGGGGGGCAAGTTGCTCGCCACGACCTTTTCGGCCCATTTAATAACTTCTGTCTGAATACGATGGTCATTTGATGACAGGAGTGACTCCCACGCCCCGAGGGAGGAATCTGGCATTATTGCTTTAGGAGGCTGGTTTCCCTCGCATTCCCAAAGAATGTGATTTTGGGTAGCCTTCAGGCCGCCGCAATGTCGGCAGTGTGGTTGAATTGCTTCCGGGTAAATTTCAGACAGCCGATAACTTGCCTTTATTCGGAGGCTCCGCTCATCTTCAAATGCGAGCATGTGGGATTTGCTGTATGTATAGGAGGTCATCGAGGACACCTCGACCAAGCGATCAGATTCTCCCGGAGGACATGCCTGTTGGGAAAAAAAAGAAAAGAAAAACAATTGCAGCTACATCGTTTGCTGGCGCTCTGTAGTGGTAGACACTTTCAGACATGTGTGAATGATACCATCGGCGAGGCCCAGGTCCTTCCAGACCAACAGCGTCTATATTGTCCACATTTAGAGGATACGCAAATAATTGCATCTTATTCCTTGTGATCTCAGCTTCGCAAGACATGCTCACTGCAATATTTTTGAGCATCCAGAACAGAATACTTTACAGTACCCGAAAGTGAAGATGCCTACATAGTGGAAGTGTAATATCACTCTAAGAAAAAGTCGAGCATTTGGGGAGTATTTCTGTCACGCAACTATAATCGTCATCTACCTCGCATGCTTTCCTTGCGTCATAACCGCGGTTCCGGCACTTCTCGGTCACGAGCGGCCTGCGCGGTATACTGGCGTGACAGTGTTCTTGATAGGAACGTGGTGTAAGCCGAGTTTTCGAGAAAGGAAACGCGAGCAAGCCAGATCACGATTATTGTTCCGTGGCAGAAACGCTCTCCGAACACTCGATTTTTTTCTTAGAGTGTACGCATCGTATAAGTCGTCGAATAGGGAATGCTGTTGGGGTCAACGCTTCGACAAGGTCTCCGTCCCTCACAAGAAGTCCCGTCGTTGAAACAAAGGTATTCGTTCTCGCATCCATCCATGCTGCGGGTAGGATTACTATAGACCACGCAAGCGGTCAGAAGTCGTCGAGCGAGAAATGTAGCCGGATAGCCATGCTTTCGACAATTTCTCATCACTTCAGGCCTTTATCTTCCCCTGAACATCTGCTTCGTTTGGACCACAATTCCGCTCTTACACACAAACGTGAGGGCTGGGGCGTCAATGTATTCTCGAAGCGGTGACACGTACCTCGCCGAAGGTGGTCTCGACCATTCGCCGACAACTTTCTCCGGCTCCGTGCAGCCCCTGGTGCAGCCGGTACCGGTAGACGGCCAGCGTAGTCGAGAAGCACACGCCACCCCTTGAGCCCAGGGTGTCGGAGAGCTCCAACAGGCGACTCTGGGAGAGGTGTGCATAAAACGGAGCACCGCATATATATCCACACTCCGACAACACATTAGCTAATGAAAAAAAAATAGTGAGCTCGAAACTCGTGGTGTAATTTACACGTTAATCATAACATTTGCTCCTTTTTAATTGAGGTCCCACAGTTCGTTGGCGTTCTGACGTGCAGACATAGGCGAAAAGCGCAAGCAGCGAAGAGAGAAAAGCAGTCTAAATGCAGATGTGTGCTTAATGGACGGCAAGGCCTTGTCGCTAAGGTACTGTGGAACAAGATCGCCACCGCCAAATGTTCGATGGACGCGATACGCAAAAACGCTAGTGTATACTTGGATTGAGATATGGTCGACATTAATTCGGATGCATCTGCTTACGGCGTGCCTCATAACAGAAATTTTGGCTTGCAAAGCCTTGCGTTATAGCGTTTTTCGCCACTGCGCAAGCGTCATACGCTATCCTCCTGGGTACCCACGTTAAGTTACGGAAGTAGCGTGTCGTATCCAACGAACGCTAAACCTACCAATCCTATTCTAAAACAATCTAATGAGTTCGCACTTTTCCCACGTAGAACATGACTATCTAATTAACTCTGAACGTGCTGACGCGCGCTCGCGAGTTGCAAGTCATGCTCGTGGCCTGAATAGCGGCCATATATAGCTCGCTGCTACCGCGAATACGAGATGTTCCGCAGGCGTGTCTTATGCCGTTAAAACTAAAACGACGGCGACCGTGCTAACGCCATGGTTGACAAAGTATGCGAAATAATCTTCACTCAGAGTTCCAAAGCTGCACGCGTGTTTCTATTTTTAGACAGCAACCAGCGTGCTGATCGCGGTGATAACGGCCTCGTGGCGGCGTGCGAGCGATACACGCGAATAACAAAAAAGATGTCCGGCCGTATCGATGCGTGCGGCAAGCAGCTCGGATTCCCGGTCAAGGAGCCAACATCCGGGGCTCAGGACCGCCATATTGTGCTTTCCGCGGACCTCGCCGCGCGTTGCGTTTGTTGAAGGAATTGAACCAATTGAACTGTGCGTCGCCGCGTGCAGCTGCTGACGCAATGCAGGCTGTTTTTGACGAGGTCGTCCGCTACAACATTAACCTGAAGGTCGCGGGATCGATTCCCGGCGGCGGTGGCCGCATTTCGATGCAAGCAAGATGCTAGAGACCCGTGTAGTTAGATTTAGGTGCACGTTAAGGAATCCCAGGCGGTCTAAATTTCCGGAGCCCTACCCTATCCAACTATTATTATTACGTTGCACGCTACATAAACATTCAAAACAACAATATGCTGTCATTCACCAGGCCGCAAGCGGGAGTCGTGATAAGACGCGTCCATATTTGAAAGTTTAGAACGGGACATTATAAGTACGCTTAAGAGAGTTGATTAAGATTCAAGTGAATTAATGAATGAATGTCGGATACTTCACATTTCTTTCCGCGTACTTCTTCACAATAAGAAGAAACATCCTTCGATTGTGAATCATCTGAGCGCCAGCGGGCAATTACACGTTAAACGTAGACAAGACGACGCCCTCGGTTTATCTATGCTTCCTTGAAAGAAAAAAAAAATGGCGAAGCTTGCAGTAAGTTGGCGCAATGCTCGAAACAGCGAAGCTGGATGATTCTGAAGTCTACTCTGGCTGCTTCTAGGTTGTTGCTAGGCTTTAGCTAGGTGATGCTAGGTTGTTTCTAGGTTGCTTCTCAGCGCAGACAGGCAGGGTTGCCACTGACTTTCGATTAAATGTCGCCAAACGATGAGCAAGAAGTCGCCAAAAGTCGCCATGTTTTTACAAATTTCGCCAAAAAAGTCGCCATTCTAGATATGTGCGGCATACCTAGTAATAAATGTTTCCACTCACGTATAGCCCCGTAGAATACAGTACGATCCAAGACCATGAAATTATATTGACGTTTCTGAATGCCAGTCGTATCGCCCGCTTCACCGTGGGAGTGCATGGGGCTGCTTCTCCGACTAGGCGCAAGATGTGCGTGGTGGCGCAAAGTGAATGAATGAAATGTTCATGATATCCTTCCATCCCTGTCCGCCCATTTTGAAGGTAAAAGTTTGGTAAACCTTGGGCGAAAACCGTGAAAGCGTTCTTTGCAGACAACTTTACGTACCCTTATATGAATTAAAAGGATTCTTATATGAATTAAAAGAATTCTTACAGGAACCGATCATTAGTGAGTCTTAGACCTTTTCAGTTTGAACCAATATGATACCGGACGCCACCGACCCTTTCTTATAGTCACTTATATCTACATGCGTCAATCCGATGCGTTATTAATGAACAGGTAGATAATGTAAAATGTTATATAGCAATTGTTTTCATTGCACACGATCACCGAGAACAGTGGAAAATGTCTCAATAAATATTTTTTTATTGCACAAATAGCCGCGTATTCGCCTCTCTTCGCCATTCCAAAACAATCTTTACGAGTTGAATTGGGAACTGAAACAGTGAACAAGTCGCCAAGCTATTCAGAACAGTTGGAGCTTTGGCGGAACAAATGGTCGGAAGACGCGGCCAAACCGTCGTCTGGCCCCTTCAGAAACGAAACTTTAGAGAAGCTTAAATCTCCTAAAGCCATAAACTTATATATAGTCAAACAATGCCGCCTTGAGGCAGGGGCGGATCCAGGCGCTTGCTTTGGGGGGGGCGGTTGGTTGTTGGGGGGGGGGGAGAGGGGGAGGGGGGCGTTGCCCAACTTTAAAACTTCACGTTAGTAACCAAATGCTCATTATTTTTGTTCTCAGTTGCATTGCTCAGTGCCATTTCATTATCTAAAATTTCGCATATTTCCGCTAAACATTGGGGAACACGTATCAGTGTTGTTGGTAAGAGGAGGGTGAAAGAGGGAAGGGCAGGCCACCTGCTCGATAAATGAGTATTCCCACAACGGCGAGCTCTAGTATTCCTTGAACGTAGTTTCGGAGTAAGCCTCCCTTTGTTACCCCGCCCCCTCCTCCCCATTGCCTTTTTTTTTCTGGCCGGTCGTGTTGCCAGAAAATGCCCTTTCTATCTCCGCAGCCTAAAGCCTGTTTCACATGCGAGCGACCGAGCGGCGGGGCCCGCAGCGATCGAGCGGCAGCAGGACGCTCGGACGCGGCTTCGTTTCACATGCACCGCTTTTGCGCGGCGCGCGCCTCTGCGATGCGCAGTGATGGTTGTGGGAAGCGCCCGTTATCCGCGGGTTTCCTTTCTCCGGGCTCGCTTGTTTTGGTGCGCTTGGGTTGCAAGTTTCACGAGCCTTCTACTTCGGTGATCGATTTTCACGCGCCTAAACCTTGAATGATGAAAATGTGCAGTTTATCAGAGTGCAATTAAACAACTTCAGTAGTCACGTTTATTTCTGTTCCAGCTTTCTTTTTTTACCACGCAAGTCATGTTGCACGCCCATACACTTGGCCATGGAAAAGCAAAAGAAAGAATTTGTTTTTGGGGTTTTAAGCTTTCACAGGGCTTTCGGTGGCTTTTGCTCTCGAATGCCGCAAGGCGTTGGTGCGCCGTATGGGCCGGCAACCGGATGCAGGCGGCCCAGTCAACGACATTGTGGGTTTGTGAAGGAGCTCGTCTCTCTCTTTTTTTTTTTTTTGCCTATTGACATTCTGCAGTAAAGAGGCGGCGGCATTTGTCGTCTTCGGGGTACGTGACCACTAAAAAAAAAAAGAAAAAGAAAGCAGTAAACTATTCGAACGTGCTGCACCAGAGTAGTAAAAAAAAAAAAAAAAACTGAAACGTCTACTGCGAACAAGTGCGGAGTGTCGTAGGTTCCCCCTGTCCGGACCTATGTTGGTGTCACGATTCGATAAAAATACAAAAGAACAAAATGACACGTGCAAACGATTTGTCTGCTTTGATGGAAGCCCAGTAAAGAACAACAAAAGGAAAAGAACGGCGTTTTCTACACTGCCAGCTCGTTGCAGCGAATGTCGTCTGCTAGGAAACCGAGTCGGAGCGAGTTCCTCCCGGCGCGCGCGGCTGCTCTCGTCTCCATCCCTACGGTCACGTGCTCCCCGCGTCACTGCTCCCCCATTGGTTGACCTTGGGCAGCCGCTCTGCCGCTCGCGAATTTTTCCAACTTCGGCGATCTCGATCGCGCGTCCACTGGTCGCTCTAAAAAACCTGTTTTTGGGCTTCCGCGACGGCAGCCGCTCCGCTCTTGGAGCAAAATCGCTGCATGTGAAACAGGCTTAAGAACGGTCAAACGGAGCTTTCGGAGTCGCGCTCGATTATACCCCGCGCACGTGCTCTCGGAGGCTTGCTCGGTACTTCGGCGAATATAATTCACAGCACCACTGCCTGCCTTCCTTCTTTTTTTTTTTTTTTTTTGGACCAGCCGCTGAAGGTTGACTAAAAGGTAACTTGTTCTGCACGCTTTGTGGGACCACGGCCCACAAAGCGTGCAGAACAAGTTGAGCACGTTGAGTTGAGTTATTGAGTTGGGTTGAGCACGTGCGCGCTCAAGCGCGCACGTGCAGTCTAGCCCGGCCGTGGTGGGACGAAAGATGCCAGTTTGAATGACACAGAACAGACTCCTGTCTCTGAGAAAAAGATGGGAGAATTTGAAGACCCCTCGCTTTGCTGAAGAGCTGATGGCCCTGGGAGTGGGGAGGAAACTTTAGCTCGCTTCCATAAAGGCAGCAGTTGCTTTAGCAAAATAGTTGAGGCTTGTGCTCGTCGGTGCCTATTTGAAAGATGCAGGACGCAGAAGAAATCTTTTCTAGAAAGCCTGTTTCGCTCTTAACAAAAGCGCTGGGCTGTGTGAGGGGTGCTTCCCTAGTCTCGGATTGGGATGGACACAGCGACCACCTGAAAAAATTCTACGTTCTGAAAAATGGCCTTCGGTGAGGTGAAAAGCGGGGGGGGGGGGGTTGGGTTGGCTTATAGCTTTGGGGGGGGCGATCGCCCAATCGCCCCCCCCCCCTGGATCCGCCACTGCCTTGAGGTATGCAAGGCAGTCTGACTTACATGTTGCTAGAATGTCGCTAGGGGACGCTGCAGTACCTCCTGCATAATTGGGGGAAAAAAGGTTATTCTGCCTTAAGAGGCAGAGAGATGGACTGTGAATTTATATTTTTTGTTATAATAACATAGATTTAATCAATGTAGATAAGGCATTAGGACAACATGAAACAAGGAAGTTTTTTTCTTTTTTTTTCTTTTTTTATCCTTCGAGCCTGGTGGCAGACATGTCACCGCCCCGTTATAAAGGGGACGCTCATAGCATCCATCCATCTAGATGAATTGAGGAGACACACACGAGTTACAGGACGGACATAGTGAATGACCCGTAATGTGCACATTCTACTCGTGGGTCTAGGACCAAGAAAAATACGGAGCATGTTGCCGCTCATTCGTTGGGAAGACACTCAGCCTAGGATGTATAACTCAGTGGAGACCTAAACCGAAAATCGCCAAAAATTCGCCATGTCGCCATTCATTATTTTAGGTCGCCACGGGCCTCTCAAATTCGCCAATTTGGCGAAAAGTAGCCACCATTGGCAACCCTGCAGACAGGTTCGAGTTAAACCACGGACAGTCACAGACACGGCACGAATGTCCAAACTCCAGAGACAGAAACTCGCGCTGAAACCGAGCATTCGCACCTCTTATAGATTTACGGGCACGTCGTCGTTCGTGAAGGGCTTCCATCGCTTCGGGGTCTTCTCGCAGCCACCGTTGCCTTTCCCGTTCCCTAGTATTCTCTCATTGTACGTACCCATGAAGCACTCCGTACAGATGCTTCAGCGAAGCTGAAACGTGCGGCCAATGTGTTTATCACTGGGTTAATCCAGTGGTGCGTAGCGGTGAGTAGTGGGATTTGCCCAATTTCTGTGGCTCATAACCTGTTCATGATGATGATAGTTTTTTGTACACACCAAAGTTTTTACGGCCGGTTTAAACAGCTAGCTTTGCTTTTGAGAAGTGAAGAAGCGAGTTGACGAAAGACAAGTAACAGACAATACGACCGCCTTCTGACAACCCTTTCATTTCGCTCGTTTCGGGCACTTCCTCGTAATTTCTATGAATTAACAAGTATGTACATGACCGCTGACCCGAATGTCGCGGGATCGAATGCCGGTCGCGGTGGCCGCATTTCGATGGAGGCGAAATGCTAGAGGCCCGTGTACTGTGCACGTGTGTCAGTGCAGGTTCAAGGAACACCAGTTCGTTGAAATTTCCGGATCCGTGCACTTCGGCGTGCCTCACAATCATATTGTGGTTCCGGCACGCAAAACCGTAGATATTGTTATTATTGCAGAAGGGTAATTAGCCGGGCTAATTGGTATAGATGCATTATGAAAACTTGGCTGCGAGGACAAACGAGACGCATAAGGAGCAGGACACAAGTTTTTGTCCTGCTCCTTCTGTGTCTCGTTTGTTTGCTTTGCCAAGTTTTATCATGGATTATTTACAACGACATGTTCGCATACGTATAACCCCCCTAACGTGCTCAATGGATGAATGAATTAAACTAAAATGCTGGAGTATTTCACGAGCGTGTTGAATTGGTCTCGGTAAATTACTGAACTGATGGAAGAACTGAACACTGCAAGAAGCGTAACTGCGAACCCTTGCTTGCCGACTGCACAGCGTTAGGCTGATACTATAGAACAACGCCAGCATGAGATCTTCGAAGGATTTCCGTACCAAAAAAGGATATAATTGTATCCGGGTGCCGCCAATATCGCTACACCAAAATGAAATCTTGTACAGCATGCGACAGAACACCGTTTACTATGATATGTCGAATCCCCCTTTTTTTCGATGTCATTCTGAGCTTTTGCGGATGAAAACCACAATGTGTTTTTGAAGCACGACGTACTGGGTATACTATGCTTTAATGCTGGCCGCCTAAGGTTCTTTAGCGAGCACCTAAACCAAAATACACGGTTGTTCTTGCATTTGGCCCCCATCGAAATGCAGCCGCCTTTGCCGGGAGTAGAACCCGAGTCTACGAGCTTAGAAAAGTCCCTACATTTTTTTTACTGACTGTTCCCTTAACTATTCACGTGAAAACACAATAAAACTGATTTGTTAGTCAGCGCCTTGTATGTGTCCTCCTGCTTTCCATCATCTCGGTCTTGGTTACTAGCGCTGCTCTTCTCTTTTGAGTGCGCTAGTACACTTAGATTTACGCTAAAGAAATTTATTCGGGTGCAGCCACTTTCGGCGTGCCTCATACGGAGATTGTGGACACGTAAAAGAGCTTATAATTAAATTAACTCGGAACGTGTGGCAACGCTCGCGGTCAAAGCGCCATCGTGAATCCGAAGCCTGCATTGCAGCAATACATTCGACAACATATTCTTCTCGGATACCAGAAGCAGGCCTTTTCAGGAATCAAGAAAAAAATCTGATTTGTCATCGCCTGTCCTGAAACAGCTATCTCTGCTTCTACTGCACGAGAAATACACCGACCACATACATATTTACACCGACGGCTCAACGACCATCCGTGGTTCGTCCGGAGCAGTAGTTGTCCCAGCGAAAGGTCTAACTGTTAGCTTTAAGACCGACCACCCAACAACATCAACGGCTGCAGAACTCACAGCTCTTCGCGCTGCACTTTGTGTTGTCAATCGCGAACAACCGCAGCGATGGTCAATTTTTAGTGACTCCAAAGCAGCCCTACAATCTCTCTTGTCAGCCCTGCGGCGTGGACCATACGAACAAATGGTATTCGAGATAAGACACCTCATTCATACGTCATTCGCGAAGAGACACCAAGTGACATTTCAATGGTTGCCAAGTCACTGCGGTGTGCTTGGCAACGAACATACCGATAATGCTGCTCGGTCAGCTTTGCAAGGCGACAAGGAAGAGGCTATACCCATTTCAAGGTCTGATGCTGCTGCCATGCTTCAAAGGATCGCAAAGAATATTTCGCACTCAACACTGAATACCTCAAGGAGCCAAAACTATCGGCAACACCACCTAAACGAGTTGTGGCGACTTCAAATACCATCTGGACTCCGCCGAAGAGAGACCACTCTGCTATGCCGCTTATGGCTAAGAGTGGCTTTCACGAAGTCATATTCGTTTCGAATAGGGATGGCCGACGACGCTCTTTGCGACGCCTGCGGCACCGAGGAGACCTTGCAGCATATCTTCTGCGACTGTCCTCGCTACGCTGCGCAGAGACGATCCCTCATATTCGCTCTCGCTCGTCTTCACAACAGAACGATGACACTAGAAACAATTCTCCAATGCCATCCTGAAAAGTCATCGAGAACTCAAGCAACCAAGGCATTGCTCAAATTCCTAAGGACAACAGACTTACCGAGCGGCTGTATACTCTTAATGATACCGCATACCGCACAAGACTGCCGCTCCGCGCTGTGAAGTTATGTGTGTGCGTGTGTGTTCCCCTCTCTTTCTCTCTTTACTCTTCTTTCAATCTCCCCCATCCCTTCCCCCTGTACAGGGCAGCATACCGGTTATGCCAAACTGGTTAACATCCCTGTCGTTCCTCTCCCGTTTTCCTTCCTTTCCTTGCACGCAAGTACGGAAAATAAAGGTAACGTGCAGATCGCATTTTTAAAATCACGGGTTAATGTAGCGCTTTCGCGGATTTTTGGCGTTTTACATCGATAAAACGAAGGCGACAGCGTTAACTACGCAGTTGCTGTCAAAGAACACGGGAGCAGCTTCTAGAGCATTCCATACTGGGATGAACCATGCTGACGCGACTTTTTTTTCTTGAGATTTTTTCTCGATTGGCAGTCGCGTCGATCGCTGTGATAACGGCGTCGTGGCGCATTGCGACAGTGACGTAAACACAAGATTGACCAATGCGCAGGCACGTCGACCGTCGACCGTTGTCGGCCAAGCATCACGTGATCTTGGTTTTCGTCGTCGGGGAGCATCTTTCCGTGGTCTTAGACCCCCCATTTTGTTTTCCTCCTTCGACCGCGGTGGTTGCTTTGTCTGGCTGCTGGGCTCTGCGTCAAATTGCTGTCGTACCTCACGCACTGACAGGCTGCGCTTGACGACGTCATGCTCGTGTTACCGTGCGTCTTCTACACGGACTCAGAAAGAACTGCCTTCAACCTCCGAACATTGAAAATGTGAGGAACGTTTCGAAAAACCTCGTGCCTGACAAGCCTTCTGACACCGCTGCAGACAGTGTGTTTCGGTTGCTACCAGAGACTGCCCGCTGCTCAACATGTGCAAGAGTGACGGTCGATTTGCCACGGACATTTATTTCGACTCTCAAGTTCCTCCCGCACGACAACTTTCGCCCTTCAAGCCAGCTTCTGGAATACATGTGACGCTCTGCGAATACTCCAAACCTCGGCAAAGGCACGACGTTACCATAGTAGGCCTAACGCTATTGACTCCCTCCGGGGAAGCCGGAGAAGTGAACTTAAAAGTCGCAAGTCATGCCTGCCGTGGACTCATTTTTCGTTGTGCGTGTTCACCAACCGTTGGCGCCGCCTGGTCAAAGAACTTTGACTCACGGTCGACATTTCTCCGAGGACCAGTGGAACCACCCTCTTCCCGGAGTGCTTGGTCATCGGTCAACAAGTAAGATAGGGAGTCCCCGAGCTCGCAAGGGTGGTTCGCAGCTTAGTCTGTCAGTTGAGCTTTTCGAATTGGTACGCGCCAGGCGTCTTGGTTACGCTCGCAAAAAGTTACGTGAGGTTAGTTGCGTCGTAAGATTTAAGCCCGAATCTTTTCTGGGCGTGCTGCGGCCACGTATCGGGTGTTCGCCGTGACGGAATTTGAGAGGACAGAGCGCGTCGCTCAGTGGCGTAGCCAGGGGGCAGCACACCGGGCCGTGCCCCCCCCCTCCCCCCGAAATTTTTTTTTGCCATGGCACGAAGCACAAAAGGTCACTAGACCACATCTGCCTGTCCTGCCCGCCCTTCAGATCAAGGAGGTGCCCCCCTCTCCCTCCCCACCCCCCACCTCCCGCAAAAAAATTTCTGTATACCTACGCCCCTGGCGTCGCTGGTGTGGCGATGCATATAGCTTCAGGCATAGCTCACAGTTAGGCAGGCAGCTGACACTAGGCAGGATAGCTTGATAGCCGTCCTCTATCGATTTCGTCAGGGACATTTGCCTGTTCCGAATGACGTTGCGACCTCGACCACTATTTCGCGATTAGGTACTTCGTGCGCGATACGAGTTGAAGTGAGGTGCGGTTTTCTGTTAAGCGAAATGTGGTTTCGAGGAAGCAAACAGCATGCGGAATTGCCTCGTTAGCTCGATAGCTTTGTTAGTGCTGCTGAACTTCTTCGGGCTGCAGGTCAGCGCTTCCTGCTGCAGCCAATGTGAGTGGCCGTCAACCTTCTTGCACTATGTGCGTGTGCGGGCAGTCTGTCCATTACTGTGGTTCGCACCTCGCACACTTGGTTGAACGCGCCGCTCGCTTTGGTCGAGTTCTTGGAACACGACCCGCGCACGCGTGCGAACCTTGTCACGGTGAGTATACCTGTTGTTCCTACGTTCGTGTTTCTAAAGAGTGTTTGTTAAACGTTTCAGATGCCTTGTACCTGTGGGCTGCCATACATCGACGTGTGACCACGGCAGTCATCCGAGCACCAGCACGTGAACCCATCGTTGTGGCGAGTATCATCCCAACGTTGCAAATGAGATGACAGGGGCATTCCAGAGTGGCGAGGTTGCAGTTAGTTTTGGTGCCTAATGAGAGCCCCCAGTTTTAGTGGCCGGCTGTTGCAGCCATATTGGGTCTTCTCCTTGACGGAATCGAAGAGGACGGGGCACGGGTGGGGGGCGCGCCGCATACAGGTTCAGCCTTAGCGAACACGATAGGCAGGATATGACAGGTGTCTTCTTTCGATTTCGTCGGGGACATCGAACCCGTTCCGAATGTCTTTTGTGAAGCGACCACTATTTCGTGTCGAGTAGCACGCTCGCGATAGTGCGCTCGAGCGAAATGTGGTTTCGCGGAAGCAAACGGCATTCGGAATTGCCTCGCCATTGGTTAACCGTACTGTCGAACGTGGTGTTCACCTTACAGCGCGCTTTCATTCCAGTGAACATTATTGCTGCTTTTCCTGGTCGCTGTTTTTCCCATAATCCCGGTTATTCACGCTTCTATGCTTACCATGCAGTTTTGAGGTTTACTTTCAGGCTTCGAGTCCCGCCGGCCTTCCAGGAGGAGTCCATGGAGCGCCGCACATTATTCTGAACATGGTGTGTAAGCGCGCATTTTTCATTTCCATTTTTTTAACAAGCGGCTTTAGCACCTATTCATATACACCAGGGCCGGCGGATGTCCCATTCCTGAACGAGCTGTGCATCGAAGGCTGTCCAGTCAGAGTCCACGGGGGAGATGGCGTTGAACAGCACCCGTCCTGTGGCCGTGTCGGCAGCACTTCCACATTCAACCGCCGATAGTCCTGTCAGCAGGAGGGTCTTCAATAAGCGCCATATGGTAAATATCACGTACGCAAAACTCGCTGCAGCTGTGTTTACATGTGCTTAACGATTCGGTCGTGTGTCTTTGCAGCTTTTCCGCGTCTGCCTTCCACTACTACCCGTGACAAGGACATCGAGCTGGCTCCTTCATATTGGTTCCAATGTATACGTTCTTGAGGTCCCCTGGGCAACACACGTCACATGACTGAACTTACTGCCGCCTTCGCACTGCTTCGCTGATGGCATCATCGAGGGAGACTGCAAATTGCTGCTACTCGTGAAATTCTGTTGGTAGGTGTCACGTTCACAGAACTCTTACCGTGACTGTGTTTAAACGTGCTTAAAAATTCCGTCACTTTTCGTTACAGCTTCTCAGAGTCCATCGCTACCAGTGACAAAGACATGGAGCTGGCTCCAGGAGACTGGTTCTAATGCCTACGTTCTTGAGGCCCTCGGGGCACCACTC
This sequence comes from Rhipicephalus sanguineus, assembly GCF_013339695.2. Lineage (NCBI taxonomy): Eukaryota > Metazoa > Arthropoda > Arachnida > Ixodida > Ixodidae > Rhipicephalus > Rhipicephalus sanguineus. Next base: position 157,148,275 of record NC_051181.1, on the reverse strand, counting down.
GTCGTATGGCCGAACTTACTGCCACATTTGCACTGCTTGGCTGACGGCGGCATCCAGGGAGACGGGACATATACCCACTACCTTATAGCAGACGGTAGGAAAATACTTCACTATTAGTATCGTCCTCCACCCTTGACACGCAAGCTCTACACTAGTGGTGCGAAGACTGGGGAAACAGCGGAGTTAGTGGCCCAACCACTTCTCTTTTCCCTCCTCCTCAGCCTCACTTCCTTTCCCGATCACTTGCTATACTATACTCTACATGGCTGTGCTATGCTTCACCCTCTCCCCTCCTCATTTCCTTCCTCTTCTCATTACTCATTCTCACCCTCACTTCACTTTCCCACCCTCTTGCTATACACTACTGTGCTCATTTGTTCGCTTTGCGTGCCTTGGCATAGCCAGGTTGAGTTCCCAGTCTTCTCTTAACGTGGCTGCTCCTCGCTCAACCAGTTAAGGACAACGGAGTTTTTCCAAGCTTAAACAGCTCCGCTGTGAAAAAAATAACGCGACAAGATATGGTAAAATCCTAGAATGACTCGGTGAAAAAAGCTCAAATCCGCTTATTATAAGCGGAACTGGCAACTCTAACAGGGAATGTCGCCGGAGCCAACGTTTCTGCAAGGAGACCTCGTTGTTTTGCTCCTTTGACGAAGACGCATCCAGTTGCAGAAACGCTGGCTACAGCGAAATTTCCTGTCAAGACTTCCCTTTTTTATCTGTGCGCAGGAATGATAGTGCGGCTGTGTTTTCGGATACCTCGAATCACACTAACACGCATCTTGCCTGTCGTTTCAGGCTCCCAGCGTGTTCTGGCGTGTGGCGCGCTACAGAAGATTGGTCCAGCCCGCTCATTGACATCAGCAACGTCCGTGGCATTTCCTCAAGAGCGACTTTGTCCAGCCTGACCGTTCTACCGGGGACTCTGGACCAGTCAAGTCTTCGTACGTTTCTAAGACTTTGTTGGTGTCCTGCACTGTCTTCGCTGCGTGTGGGTGTTCTCCGCAAAGACTGCAGTCGCCGTCGCTCGACCACCTACCAGATCCTATGTTGCACTAATGTCAACAATTCAGTGTAGCTACCCACCCTATGTTGAGAGCTGCGCTTCGCTCAGCCAACGGCTGGGGCCTCTAGCAGTTACAACAATACGGACCCAAAGAACTGTCATAAGCACTGATTTCTCACTCATCAGCTGATCTGTGAAAGTTTGGCGGTGAGGGTAAGGACATTTACATCGTGCGCTTTTGCAGCAACGCATAGATGCTGAATGTTCATGCGCACTTTAATTTGCTCACATCGGCTAATTCAGCAGCTAATCTCTGACTGTCTTGTTGTCTCGTGAATAGATCGAACTTGTTTCAACGGGATTCGGTGCACATTGTGGCTGGTAACGACCATAACCCGTCGATAGTTCAGTGGCGAATCGTATCGACTTTTTCTTCTGGCCATATTGGTTGTGTATAGGGCGCCGAAGTGATCGTTCGCTATCGTTCATGGACACACCCTTTGTAAACAGTTCAGGCATTTGGCCAACCTCCCTGTCTTCCCGTCTACTTCTTCCTCCCCCCCTTCACCTCTTTGGCTTTAGCCCTTTATATGGTTGACCACGGGGCGTTTTCCTTCATTTAATTGACTTGTTCAAAATTCTTCATTGATTTGTATCTGTAGAAGACCGCTTGGCTTTGTCCCGAGGTTTGAACTCGGGCCTTTCATTTATTGATCTTATTTGCACAGTATTTGTGGTGTCGCATCGGTAGAAGCCCGCTTGGCTTTGTCCCGAGGTTTGAACTCGGGCCTTTCAATTATTGAACTTATTTGCACAGTATTCGTAATATCGCATCGGTAGAAGCCCGCTTGGCTTTGTCCCGAGGTTTGAACTCGGGCCTTTCATTTATTGATCTTATTTGCACAGTATTCGTCATATCGCATCGGTAGAAGCCCGCTTGGCTTTGTCCGGGGGTTTGAACTCGGGCCTTTCATTTATTGATCTTATTTGCACAGTATTCGTCATATCGCATCGGTAGAAGCCCGCTTGGCTTTGTCCCGAGGTTTGAACTCGGGCCTTTCATTTATTGATCTTATTTGCACAGTATTCGTCATATCGCATCGGTAGAAGCCCGCTTGGCTTTGTCCCGAGGTTTGAACTCGGGCCTTTCATTTATTGATCTTATTTGCACAGTATTCGTCATATCGCATCGGTAGAAGCCCGCTTGGCTTTGTCCCGGGGTTTGAACTCAGGCCTTTCAATTATTGAACTTATTTGCACAGCATTCGTCATATCGCATCGGTAGAAGCCCGCTTGGCTTTGTCCCGGGGTTTGAACTCGGGCCTTTCATTTATTGATCTTATTTGCACAGCATTCGTCATATCGCATCGGTAGAAGCCCGCTTGGCTTTGTCCCGAGGTTTGAACTCGGGCCTTTCATTTATTGATCTTATTTGCACAGCATTCGTCATATCGCATCGGTAGAAGCCCGCTTGGCTTTGTGCGGGGGTTTGAACTCGGGCCTTTCATTTATTGATCTTATTTGCACAGCATTCGTCATATCGCATCGGTAGAAGCCCACTTGGCTTTGTCCGGGGGTTTGATCTCGGGCCTTTCAATTAATGAACTTATTTGCACAGTATTCGTCATATCGCATCAGTAGAAGCCCGCTTGGCTTTGTCCCGAGGTTTGAACTCAGGCCTTTCATTTTGCACAGTATTCGTCATATCGCATCGGTAGAAGCCCGCTTGGCTTTCTCCCGAGGTTAGAACTCGGGCCTTTCATTTATTGATCTTATTTGCACAGTATTTGTGGTGTCGCATCGGTAGAAGCCCGCTTGGCTTTGTCCCGAGGTTTGAACTCGGGCCTTTCAATTATTGAACTTATTTGCACAGTATTCGTAATATCGCATCGGTAGAAGCCCGCTTGGCTTTGTCCCGAGGTTTGAACTCGGGCCTTTCATTTATTGATCTTATTTGCACAGTATTCGTCATATCGCATCGGTAGAAGCCCGCTTGGCTTTGTCCGGGGGTTTGAACTCGGGCCTTTCATTTATTGATCTTATTTGCACAGTATTCGTCATATCGCATCGGTAGAAGCCCGCTTGGCTTTGTCCCGAGGTTTGAACTCGGGCCTCTTAATTATTGATCTTATTTGCACAGTATTCGTCATATCGCATCGGTAGAAGCCCGCTTGGCTTTGTCCCGAGGTTTGAACTCGGGCCTTTCATTTATTGATCTTATTTGCACAGTATTCGTCGTGTCGCACTGGTAGAAGCCTGTTTGGCTTTGTCCCGACGTTTGATTTTGTGGCTGTTATTTCGACCATTGCACCTATATTTTGTAAAGCGTCATTGTGTTTTTAGCATTCGAAGCACATGTTTGGCTTTGGCTTCAGAGTGTGGTGCAGTGCGGTTGTTTCGTGGTTTCAGCGAAATTGTTATAAAAGCTTTCTTTCACAAACAAGGCTTTCATACAAGTTCTCGGTCCTCTGACATTTTTGACTGCGTCCGCCAAAATGTTTTAAGTGACAGGTCATGATGGCTCTGCTTGTGAAGCTCCCACATTTTTGTGTTCGCCATCACGGCGGTTTGGTTTCCGGAGTGATCACCACTTTGACATCTTCCCTTGGAATCTGTTAGAGCACTTCCTTACTTGGCTTTGACCGGTGGCCTGATCTCGGATTGATTGCTTCACACATTGAGTGGATTTGTTGTATAATGACGCTGGTATGGGAAAGGTTGAAGTGCTCGTTTGGTGTTGTCTGTTAATCTCCGACATATTTCTTTCATGTATACTTTCTTGTAGGGCGCGAGAGTTTGATACATCGCCTCTGTTTTTTTGCATGTCGCTCATCACAAATTAGAACCTCAACACGCCGCTGCAATAGTGCACAGTGTGAATAAGTGGGAAAGGGGTGGGTGTTTACCCTAACCATCAAACACTCTGGTCAACCCAAAGGCTGTTTTGAGACCTGCAATAAAGCTGGTTCGTGGTGCTAGCCCACCATGCTCGTAATTTATCCAGTCTGAATCATTTCTTAGAAGGCACTGAGATCGGGCTAGTTTGTACTGATCCATAACTTGTGTAAGCGCGAAAGACACGTACGACAACGAAGAACACAGGACAAGCGCTTATCCTGTGTTCTTCGTTGTCGTACGTGTCTTTCGCGCTTACAGAAGTTATGAATCATTTCGCTTCGATGAATGCAAGCATCCGCTTTGAAGTGCCGTGCTTCTCAATCTGTGTACTCCCTCCGCTGTTTGTACAGGTAAACACGCGCACTAAAACATCCAAGGTCGTTGGACCATGGAACCTTACAGAAATTGTTGCTATCATAGACTCCACACACAGTAGGGCATCGGATCAGCATACTGCTTTGTCGAAGTGGGCCACATGGATCTTTGTCCTGTGTAACTCTTATGTTTGTACATCGGACTGTTTCTCCGCTGTGGCTGTTTGTCCATCACCTCAAGGACTCAGTGGTTAAGTTCAGCAATTTAACGACGTTTAATTATTCGCGTGATTTTAGGCCTGTTTACAGCTATATTACATCCTATCATTGTAACCATCGGTAACTGCTAACACCACAGACATTGTGCTCTTTGGCCACGCATGGCCCTCGCGCCACAATCATAATCACCAATTCATAGTAAAAAAAACAGCGCGAAAAACACAAGGACGAGACAGATGAAACGGGACTAGCCCTAGTCCCATTTCATCTGTCTCGTCCTTGTGTTTTTCGCGCTGTTCGCACGCTTCTCATAATTACCAACGATGTATAATTATTGCACAGATTGTATTAGCCGATATTAAATTTCTATGACCATTAGCTCAAATGACTGTGTGCACATTGCTTGTAAATTCAATAAAAATGTTAACACTGTCCTTGGTGAACCACTACATGGCCTGCACTTTTCTGCGTACTTCGACTTTCCATCGTCTTGACTAAATTCAACCAAAAGTAAGCACGACGGTAAGTATTTTCCTTGTTCTTACGTTCTTAACATGGCCACGGAGGTATATGCTCATGTAAAAAAAATATTTTGCTCCGAGTTAAGACCATCGATTCAGATCGAGTTTAATATATCGAAGAGCAGACATACGACACGCTTCTTTCCTATCGAATTTCTACAACCATGCTCGGACTTTAAAGAAGTCGGCGACAGTGGCCACTGCAACGCGAGGATAACCTAAATCTAAAAGACGTAGGTTAAAGATGTAGATGTCGGCCATCTAACCAAATTCATGCTTATTCAACGATTACTTGTAATGTACTGATATCAACGAGACGCATCGTATTGCCAGAGAGTTTTTCGCTTGAGCATTTATGAACACTCTTGCGCTTGCCGACTGCACTTAGTCGCTATGGCCTTAAAAAGGTAATTTCGTATTGGTCCCGAGCACGACTATACATATCCACAGTGTGGTCACATGTGAGGCAGCACGCGAGAACACAACCGGCGCTTGTAAAATATAACATTTGCCGTAAGTGTGAACGACTGGTGATAAAAGCGTATCTTTTGTTACCTCCGGTACGAGCGACGCACACGCTGTCTAATCAATGTATCTTGCTTTGCTTAGTGCCTACTGTCTCGCGCAATCTTTAAACATTAGAGCCTGACATTGTGCTCGTCAACAGTGTCGGTGGGCGTTGATTTCGAATCAATTCACGAATTGTAATGAGCGCACGCGGAATTCGTCTAGGAAACCTAGTTGTATCTTTTTGTTTAATTTATGCCGTAGGGCATGCTGGCGCCAATAATAATAATAATAATAATAATAATAATAATAATAATAATAATAATAATAATAATAATAATAATAATAATAATAATAATAATAATAATAATGATGATGATGATGATGATGATGACACTTCGGAACCGCTCAGGTGGTCCGACAGTGGCACGCGGGAACACTAGACAGATGTAAATCGTAGAGAGGCCGTCGTAGTTAAACACATCACAAGTTCACGACTGATTTACGCAGTAATATGTTACACCTTGTCGCATTCGCTTGATCTGACAAGTGCTGGCACGGCGTAAGCGGAAAGCTAAAGCGTGAGGCCCGCGCGCTCTGTGCGGCGACGGCCGCCGCGTACACACTTTTCCCATGAGCGCTTGCGCGCCCGTTGGTGGCGCTCGTGTGCTTGAAAAAGGTCTATGTACTCTGAGCGATGACTACAGATTTAGTTTTAGTGAGGGTCAACAAATCTCGATATGAAAGCTCGGTGTTCGCGCTCATTAAAATATAAAATTGCGTGCTTGATATTTGCAAATGTTATTCTGCATTGGATCACACGTAAAGCCCCTTGTTAAATGTAAGAATTTAACAGCGGAGCTCTTTAAGCTCTTCGTTTTGTGTGACCAGAAAACACTCATCATCATGAACGGCCTCTAGTCCTCTTCTTCTTAGGATTGACTATAAGTAAATACAGTTTGCTCTTGGCGACGCACTTTCGGGGAATGAGGATAGTTATAGCGCATTTTTTCTGTACCGCCTAGATATTTGGCGGATAATAAGACCTGTGGCCAGCACACCCATTGAGGCTGACACGATGTATGTGCAATGTAGCCGTTTCTTCAATGCGTGTGCCGTCTGAAGAAAACAAAAGAGAAGCACAGAACATATAAACAGAAGAGAAGGGAGAGAAAGAAACAGACAAACAGAGAGGGAGAGAAAGGAAAAGACAGAAAGAAAGAAGAGAGAAATAGACAGAGGGACAGAAAGAAAAAAAAAAGTCACAGTTTCGCCGCAACGGCGTAGCAATGAATGCGATAACAACAAATTGGAATGTAACGCGAAGAACGGAAACCAGCTCGAAATTTCTAGCGCGTCGCTCAAGTGCAAAGGACGCACGAAAAGAACACACACAGGACGAGCGCGAACTATCATGCGTCACAGCTCGACACTTGAAGCGCACTGCTCAAACGTAAAGCAGGACGCACGAAACGAACGAACAGGTACACACAGGACGAGCGCGAACTAACTGTCGCAGTTGTTACTTATTTCTGTTTGAACAGCGCGCTCCTTTCGCAAACGCGGCCGCTGTAGCGAGCGAAGCGACCTTCGTACGCTCTGTGACTTCAGCGCAGACATTGCGGGTAAAGCGCATGACAGACAACCCGATGTTTCGCATTTCTTTTCAAGCGGTTGTAGCCTAGATGGTAATAAAAATCTACTAAAATCACCTACGACACAATCAAGGACCACTCTTTTTATTGCCACCAATGTCATAGCGCGAAGAAAAGAGCGCGCCACTCTGTTCGCGTTTCTTGTCATCGCACCTGTACATGTACGTGTAGCGAGGGTTCCGCTAGAGCCTCACGCACTATGTATGTTTCGAGGATCAGGCCGTTCTATATATATAATCAACTTTTTTTTTCGGTCAGTGAACGCTACACACGAAGCTAATTTATAAAGATTTTGTTTCAAGGGATAATTGGAATTCTATACAGAGACTCTGTATTGGGCTTGTCTACAGAGACTCTGTAAACAAGCTTGCGCGTCAGTCCCATGAATGAAGCAGAACAAAGCCTACTTACCATTGAAAGCTTCAGTGCCACATCTGTCGTCGCGGTCATGGTGCCGTGAAGCTTGCAGTCTTTAGATTCATTCGGCACTTCGTTTGTAAGGACCAGAAAGTCAGGATACCTAACCAAGCGGAACATTTAACAGGTGTAAGACTTATTTGTCAAGAGTTTACCACAATAAATTTTAACATAATCTTGCTGAACGGTTTCCTATGCGCAGGATTAGGGAACGTAGGTGAGGAATGCACATTTTGAGCAAAGTTGTCGTCTTGCTTGGTGCGCAATTCTTGTTATACCATAAAATCAATGCCATTGACACAGATGCTAACACACTGATACGCTACTACATCGCATACATGTCCGGGACGAAAGAAGGGGAATCTTTCGTTTCGGGAAAGAAAGCGATGTAGTAGCGTATCAGTGTATCAGCAGGAGAATTTCCCTTCTTTCGTTAATTCATAACGAGGGACCCGTTCCGGCAGACTTGATGCCCTTAGGCCGTATGCGACGGTTTACTGGTAAGCTGCCACCTCACAGAAAGATGACATGGCACCTGACGCCTGCTGATAAAGAAGAGTGCTCCACACTCAATGCTACAAGCGGAACTGGCTAACACTCCCTAGATTACACGCACAGAAATGCCCAGCAAGTGGACGAGAAAGCGACCGCCACCGTAGCTCAACTGGTAGAGCATCGACCGCGTTATCCCAAGGTTGTAGGTTCGGTCCCCACCGGCGCCAAGTTGCTTTTTCATCCACTTTAATTCCTTTCCATTGATGTCATAATTGTTACATTACAGTAAAAGACTGCTAATAATGTCCCCATACACTTTCCTTGGCTTCACTGCCTGTTGGTTACATCCCCGGAAGTGATGTATTAATGATACGACAATCAAGGACATTATATGACCACTAAGTAACAAATAGTAAGTATGCAGCAACATCAAGCGAATAAATATCAAGCTCACTCTGAAAGTTCCTTGAGCCTGCTCTCCGGTTCAAATGCAGAGACGAGTAAAATGAGAACTGGTCTTGGGTCTCGTTCGCTAAACTCGTTGGAGAGTTCCTGCAAGACAAAGAGAGCGCACCTGGAGTTGCTGACGCGCTAACGTGGCTCTGGACAGTTAATCCACAGATGAGTATTGCCCTCTACTGCATTTGAACTGCAAAGTATGAAAAGTAAACGGATCGCGGACCTGCTTGCAGTCAAAAAGCGCTGTCTCTCAACAGATGCATCAAACAAAAGCATTTTTCCGTTTGTTCCTCTTCAATGAAAGTACAATGGAAGTGTGCCTGTGTGGGTACATTAAACCCAATAGAAGGTCCACTAGACCGATTAACTCATATTGATAATTATTAATGGGCATATCGGTTAACATGTTAATTGATTTTGATAGAGTCATAATCGCAACAAAACCTCGATGTCCGTGTCAGGCACTCAGACTGGCTTACACCAACACCCATTTTTACTGCAGAAATTTTGACAGAACCAGGAAAGTCAATGCTTTCAACTCTTCCCCCCAGCAAAAAAAAGAAGGAAAGAGACAAGATAAATATAATCTCACTGCGCCTGACCACTCTTATACCATGCGCCCGACGAAGCAGGTACGCGAGGATAGAAGTATGTGTAGATGGCATAAAAAAGTAAATGGCAAAGCCGAACAGCGAGTGCTACAGGTAAAATAAAATTAAAATAATGAAAACGAATAGCCGTGAAGAAATAATAGGATTTGCGAATAAGTTAGATACAAAAATAAACTTGAAAAAGCAATTAAAAGCGGCAACAGAATCTAAGCATGTCGCGTAAATAGTCAAAGCAACCCTAAGAACTGGATAGCGCGTGCGTGACGCGAAAATGGTTTAAATTTAAAACATAACGCTCTACGCCTTTTCTTTTTTAAAGAAGCCGCGTTTCGAGAGAGAGTGGAAGCTGACACACACATAAGCCTACGTATTATAGATGCTGAAATGACACCAGCCACAGTTTCAGATATACCCGACGTGAGAATGATACCAGTTCAGCATCTTGAATTAATTCATCCAGCCAGCCAGATTTCTGTCAAAGATATTTAACTTGAAAAATGGGTACCAGCGAAAACACTGAAAACACGTACACAAGAAGAAGGCGTTACACACGGACGAACGCTGGACTTTCAACTGTGCTTTATTGGAAATTGCATTGCCACACAAGGCTTCTCACACATGCGCATTGCCATCACTTCTCACGACACGTGACACTTCAACTTAATATTTACGCTAAGTAGGCACGCTCTTTCGACGTCAGTGACAAGGACGTATCGCTGACACAATTATCTTTATGATTCACAATGTGAAACGCTTCTAAAATCTCCCGCGAATATCTTGTCTTTCCCCTGCCCAAAATGGTCGTGCGATCGAACATCGGCTTACTGGATTTGCATTTCATGCACCTGCGGCAATGAACAGCCAGATTGCTTCCCAAGTCCCCGCTCAAGGATGTATTATGTTCTTGCAGCCGCTTATTTATACATCTTCCCGTTTGCCCAATATAAACTTTGCCACATGCTAGTGGAACGCAGTAAACAACACCAGTCCTGCACTCAACAAAGGGTTTCATGTGCTTGACTTGACAGGCCTCTTTCCTTTTCCCATCGATGCCTATTCTCGCACACAAGCCTGCCAATTTGCATGGTGCGGAAAAAACCACGCTGACTCCTTGCTTTCCAGCCACTTTCTTTATGTTGTGAGAAACCTTATGTATGTAAGGTATCACTTCAAAATCCTTCATTTTCTCGGTAGGGTTCCTAACTTTAAGCCCCTTCACTTTTTTCAACCCAACTTCCGCAACAGACCTAATGACCGAGAAAGGGAAACCCGCAGCCATCAACCTCTCGACCTGCTCCTTCAGGCTACAGGCCATGCGATGGGAGCAGCTCTTTTGCACCGCGTCCATGAGGCGACCGAGCGCTACGCTCCTCTTGACCAACTTCGACTGGTTGGATTCATATGGCAGTAGTGCTTTTTTTGTTCGGGGCGAAAAGATCCAGCAAACATGGTCATTGTCATGAAACATTAGTTGTAAGTCAAGAAACCTTATGGCATTGTCGAGTGGTAGTTCGCAGGTAAAATTTAAACCTCGAGAACAATCCTTAAAAACAGATAAAATACCCTCTGCAACACTGTCCACTTTTTCTCCTGGCAAAAGCCTTATAAAAACCAGAAAGTCGTCCACATACCTAAACACACGGATAACATGTTCGTTGTCCAAAGAAGCGCAAATGAGGTTGTCAATTTTGGCCAGGAATATGCTACATAAAATCGGCGCAACACTTGACCCAATACATATCCCTTTCTTTTGTAAAAACACACTACCCTTAAACTCGACCAGGGTGGATTCCAAGTAACAGGACAGCACCTCAAAAAATGCGCCAACGCTCATGCCTACTTGGTTCTGAAAGCGAACAACTCCACTGAGTTCAATCACTTCGCGTACCGCTATGTACAATTCGTCGTGCGGAATTGAGTAATAAAGGTCCTCTATGTCCAAGGAAAACGCACTGTTCACTCCAGTTAGGCCTTCCCTTAGCACGTCAACCAAGTCCGCGGAATTTCGGAGGGCGAACGGGTCCGCTGGCTTCAAGGAGTTCAGATGACGCTGAAGGAAGGTGCTTACAGTTTTTTTGCCAGGATCCGCTTTCTGTCACAATTGCTCTCAGTGGGCAGTCCACCTTATGAGTCTTCGCCGTGAAAAAGACTTGGAGCCGGTCGTTACTGCACTTTGTCGCTGCTTTAGCTAAACTTTCTTGGTTGCACTTCTCAAGCAGTCTCACTGCGTTCCGTTTTACTTGGCTCGGTTTCACTGAAACGGGTTTGAAGTGTTTTTCCATCGCTCTACAGGCCCTTTCATTGAAGCAGTTTGTGCGCTGAACTACGAACCCTCCCTGTTTGTCCGACTGTAGTAGCGTTAAACCATTTCGACGGAAATGGTCCACCACCGGCCGGAAACAATCCTTTCGTGCTTCCTGCAATTCGTCACGAGTGCGCATGAGGCAATCGAGACCCTCCGAAAGACAACGGTCTTTTTCCTGCGAAGGGGCTTTGCTTGCCACTGCTCGAACCTTGGCAAGTAACTCGTGCTTCTCAACTCGCGGCGGTAGGCTGAACTTTACACGCGCCTACGTAGCATGCATTCGTTGGAACGTCCACGGCCGGTTCGCGGTTGCGAGCGGCCAGACTGATCGTGAAGCGTCACCGTCTGCGGTACGCGACTTCGATTGGGGCGTGCACTGTATTTGCTACAAATGATCAAACACCAGATCTACAAGTGACTCTACGCTAGTGTTAGATAGGCGGACCACCTAAGGGAGCAATCATTGATTGCTGAAGTGTTCCGCCCACCTACCTATAATAAATAATACCATTATCGTTACCAGAGGCTGCGCGGTCTACGTGCGCGATAAGTGGTGATGAGAAGAAAAGACAAAAATGTTTTGGTTCTTCGTTTTTTTTTCTTTGTTTATTGGCACTACTTGTGTTACGTAAGATAAGTTGCTCTTCATAGCCCATCCTGTATTTGTGTATTGCTTATTTTTAGCGGTTCTAAGTTGTCAAACAAACCAAACCAACTAGCCTAGTTTTCAGCTTTAACGTTTCAGGAAAGAGAAACGAAAGTGGCTGACCCAGTGCAACGCGATGCATTCATATTTTATGCAGTATTTCCCTATCTCTTCTCAGAGGAACAACTTTGGGAAATTCAGTGGCTCCCAGTAGGACGCGCACGAATTTTTCTGGTAGCATGAAAGGGTTCATGATAAAAGAATAGGTAGGCGTTCAGAAACAGGCACAAGTAAATATATCAAGACAACATAAACGCCGATCTTGATTTCTTCTCTTGCGTCTATGTCTGCACGTTTACATTTTTCAAGAATCCATGTCAACTAGCTCAACTTTCTGTCGCTCTAGGCACGAAAGGGTATTCATGCTGTTAGTAACACTGAAAATAGCGATGCAGCCGAGTGCTGGCATTACTTTGGCACGGCAACGGCGCCACCGCACAAGAGCAGTACTGCGTCGGTGAGTCAACACTGCACAATTGTACGGAGGAAGAGTGGTTGGTAAAAGCAGAGGTCTTAGCTTCCTACCAGTTCGCGTAAACGCAGAAATCGCCAACGTCAGCGAACCTACTCGAAGAAACTTGGCGAGGCCTTTGACGGGCTGCATGCTCGCCGTTTCTTTCACCGCCAGTCCGCAGAGGCCTTCAGTGGAAAGCCAGTTTGTGATGAAGGAGATTATTTTCTCCCTCGCTACTGCGCTGTCCGGAAGATTGTTCAATACTTTGCTAGCATCGAGCGATACCACAAAGCACGTCCAGTTGAGCTTTGCGTCTAGCAGCCGGCCTTGCAGGTTCGCTTCTGAAAGGTTAAAAAAAAAAAAGAACGCTAAGACTAACGCCAGCACAGTGTCATACAAGACGTCCACGCGACTGCGCCTATAACCAGAGCAATCGGACGAGCGCCGACAAAGAACGCCCACCATTCTAGAAAACAGCTATATACTTGGCATACATACAATCCAGCCCTCAATTTATTATATAAAGTTCTCATTAATCGTTCCTTTAGTAGAAAATGCGGTCGATACGAGCGTGGCACCGATACACAGGGTCTCCCAAATATCACGCAGCACGATTTTAAAAAAGAGCAAGGTCGTTACGCAGAGCCCACCTAGTGCATATTGTTCCCAGTATACTGTAGTAGCCACTACAATTTTTTCGTTAATGAGGTTTAGTTAATTAATGCTAACTATGTTTTCTAACTCGAGTACTCACCTAATCATTAAAATGTCAATGAGGCATATGTAGGCATGTTCAAATGACATCTATCTGCGCTATTTTCAACAACGTACTAATTGAGTGCTCGCTTTTTTTAGCTAATAAAGAAAGCCCGGAAATCTGAAAAATGACACGTGACTAGATTCCAGCGCGCATCAGGAAGCAGCGCCCTCAAACAGGATTACTGTGAGGTAGCAAGTCAAGACTACGCTCCCACCTTTTGCGGGTGGGAGTGTAGACACGTGTTATTTTTATTATTTCGCATGCTTTCTTTATTAGCCGGAAAAGAATGAGCACGTAATTAGCACGTTGCTGAAAATAGGGGTTTTAGATGTAGGGGTTTTACGTCCCAAAACCACCATATGATTATGAGGGACGCTGTAGTGGACGGCTCCAAAAATTTTGACCATCTGATGTTCTTTAACGTGCACCTAAATCTAAGTACGCGGTCCTCTGGCATTTAGCCTCCACTGAAATGAGACCGCCGCGGCCGGATTCGAATCCGCGTCTTTCGGGTCAGCAGCCGAGCACCGTAACCACTGAGCCAACCCGGCGGCTAGCTAGTCTAGTTAAGACTTTTTTTCATTAAAATGTATTCTATAAGTAATTGGAAACATGTTCAAAGTAGAGGTATCGTTCTCTGTTCTTGTATATCAATGAATAATTATTAAATTTTATTTAATAAGGACATTGCTGTGCGGCCTACGTTGCATAGTGTGCTAATTTTTTTTTTAATATTTCAAGGCCGCACAGTGGATCAAGTTTAACAGTTCACTTTTGTGTCATATTATGACTTGCCTTTAATGGTATCGTTTGTCCACTGAACTAAATTGGCCGTTCTCAATGCCCAAAGCAGCAATTAATTCAAAGTCTGTTCGTTTTTAAACGCATGAAAGGCTCACAGCGCGCCCACCCTACTGAAACGTTCGTTATGCCAATGCAATCATTCCACACGTTTCTTTACGAAATCCATACATTTTCCATATATTTCCATAAGAATTTTTCGCAAAGATGTGGAATTATTGAAATTGCACAGGGCAGTTGTGCACATTGCATGAAAGTGGCCTTCTTACTGTAGCTGCTGCTTTTGATGACGTTGTTGTAGAGGTACTCCACTTCGCCGTCCACAAAGACGTCACACTGGGAGAACGGGAAGTCGACAGTGGCACGCTGTGTTGACGAGGGGACGCAAACCAGTATGCCTGCGCCAATCGGAAAGAGTCTCAGGGTTCGCCTTCCGTTGTGAGAGACACGGAAACGGTTCTTGACCAGAGTTGCGCATTACCTCTGTACGATGTCCCAGGCACTGCTGCTAGCGAACGATTCCGTTTGCCTGCAGAAAGGAAGCAGAGACGTGTACACGAAGGAGATAGAGCAAAGCTAGACTTCAAACTAACACTACACGAGAATGACAGAAAGTTGAAGTAGTCGGTAGCGATTCACGTAGGCCGTGCGCGCACAGACGCAAATGAAGGGAATCAAGTTTCACTTTTTGAGCGATATGTACCACTGTAGAAAATAAAGCTTATGTTGGAAGTCAGCGCTGTGCCCGCGTCGTTTTTTTCGTCCTTGTTCTTTTGTGCGCTCAAAAAGTGAAACATGAATTACCAACATGCCCAAGGATACGCTCTTCCAAGGGAATCAACTTTAGTGCAAACTGCTCTCTTCCTATCTGCGCGCTTAACTTTCTTTTTCAATTACGATATTAAGAAACAAAATTAAAAACACCAGTTTGTCTGCGACACCCTGAGTACCCCGCCCCACTCCTGTCACAAACTCTAGGCTAGGAACCATTGATATTTAGAAAACTGCTCAAACTATTTCGAGTAAACAGGATTCCTGAATAAACTTCAAATTCCAGTGCCTCTGCGGATGAATAAAAATTTCTTTATTGTACCTGTAGTACGAACAGGTGCGTGTTTTATTATAAATTGTGACAGTATTCACGAAATCACAAATATTCAGAAAAATATTTAAATGACAATGACTGCGTCGGCAAAATCTGCACAAACTTAAAAATAGAAAGAAGTTACGTCCCACCTCGCCCATTGATTGAGGGTCTTAAACGGTCTTACAGTGTCCTACATCGCAGCTTACGTGAGCTTGTTGCGCTGATGTACACAAGAAATTTAAATGTACATTTGCAAAATATTTATTAATGAAAAAGTTGTCATCTACTTGAAAATGAGCCGCCGCTATAAGCAAAGAAACGCAAACCTTCATTTTTTCGCAACTTGTAAGGGCTTCGTAACTTTGTGCTGCATAAAGCTAGGTGAAAGCCAACTTTTAAACAAATGGTTCACCGCCTTGCAGATAGTTTCTGCAGAACCAGTTCGGATAACCAATGAATAAAACGGCATTGTATGCCGATGTGTACGACCTTTTTACAACTCCCCTTCATGCGCAAGCATATATTAAAACTCAGTATAAATGTTGACTGAGGGGTTGCCTAGTGAAAGAGCACTAGCTGCGTTGCACGCACTTAAAGGGACCCTGCAACACTTTTTCAGCGTGGTCTGACAACGCTGCCGATCGATAGTCGAGGTTCCCGAGAACACGCGAGCCAAAGTTTATAGCGCAGCACGCGGCCCAGAATTTACAATGAATTCTCAAAGTCAGCTAGAAATCCTTTCTTCTTTTTAGAAGTGATGCCATATACCCAAACAACCGCGTCATATACCCAAATTCACGGCCATTGGCTGATTTGGAGCCCGCCCCGTGTCCGCGTTCGCACTAAACGTAAGGCGCGCGTTCGAAAGAAAAAAAAGTGCTCAAGGTCACGACGCGCGCATGACGTAACTTCTTTCCCCAGCGCCATTCCTCCCTGCATAGCTTCGAGCGCGCTCGTCGGGACGAGAGGAGAGAGAAAGCAGTTACAGCGTGCGACAAATCTTTGTAACTCCACTCGTACTAGACGGATTCTAAAAATTTTTGCGGGGGTCGATTCGTGAGGTAATAAACTAATTTAATGAAGCCATTCGATGGTTACTTGGAAAAGTGTTGCAGGGCCCTTTTAAACTGAATTGAGAAACTCGAGCTGCAGCCGAATCTACTTGGTCAGACATCGCCTGCATATCCGGGATCGCAACGCAAATACATAGCCGTGAACGGGCATCTTACCAAGCACGTTGTCAAGCGCTGCCAGGCGCGAGAAGGGCTGCCGGCACGTGCCACGTGGATCCTCGTAGTCCGCGTTGAACGCCGCAACGCAGCCTAGCGGTGTGTAGGACAGGTAGGACCGGGCCTGCGGGTGTTCACAGAACGTGGTAGAACGGACATTGAGCTACGCCTGTTTCAACTTACTTAATATAAACTAAAGATAAATACTAATTTATTAGCACGTACTGATAAAGTATTTATACTCACACTGGTTCCCAGCTGTTCATAAAATTTCGCTATCACTGCGCTTAGTAGCGCTAATGTCTGACGATGTTTTAAGACGC
The DNA here is from genome assembly GCF_013339695.2 of Rhipicephalus sanguineus. Classification (NCBI taxonomy): domain Eukaryota; kingdom Metazoa; phylum Arthropoda; class Arachnida; order Ixodida; family Ixodidae; genus Rhipicephalus; species Rhipicephalus sanguineus. The sequence goes on along the minus strand of NC_051181.1, from coordinate 157,131,508 downwards.
ATGTTCATTGCAGACAGAGGAGTACTGAAAGTGCGCATTTTTGTGAATATTAGAAAAGTCACAAGGGTGATTTGCTGTCGGCTACAAATGAAAGATGTTCAGAGGTTAGCTAAAAGTATCAACACCGGAACAAAAATGTAGTGAAACGTCGATTTCCATGAGTTGGTTCATACTTGGTTATAAAACGCAGCACAAGTATAGAACGGAGAAGACAGAGAAACAAAATGGAATCACTGTCCTGTTTTTGTGGCTCTTGTCTCTTTCCCAGTTGTGCTGCCGTTTCAACGATATAAAAACGTCAAACGTTCAAGGTAGCGTAGCAGACGTCGGGTGTAGCTAAAACGAAGACAATTAAAATGCTCTAAGTTAGCGCATATTTTGTAGTCAACCACAACAATTTACGGACCCCACGAGCGCGTGGCTAAGAGCCTCTTCGCGACATTTCCGCTACGTAAGCGACGAACGACAGCAGTGCTACGCCCAGACCCATCCATCTCTTAGTCAATGGCCTGGCTATTTTCCCAATGGGCACGAATATTTTCCACCTTTCACTTTTTAACGCGACGCACTGTTCGGCAGCCATAGCTACGTGCTTCTGTTTCCAGAGCAGTCTATCAGCATAACTGTTATCAGCCGCAGTATTCCTCGCAAAGTGATATCTACTCAACGGCACACCGTTCGAAGCACACCGTGGTAGCTTTGAGTCTGCTATCAAAGCAGAAGTGTGACGCTCATTCCGCAGATAAGCGCTTTGCGTGAAAACAACGCACTAACAATGTGCTGCGCGGCAGCAAAAAATTGATATACCAGTGAATAACACGAACAACCGTTTCCGGCCCAGCGCTGCGGTCGATGGTAGATGGGGTACAGCTAGGTGGCGCGGACAGCCAGTTTGGCACGCGCTCTCGTGGTCCGTAAACTTTTGTGGCTGACTGTACGTATACGTTAGCGCGTCTACACCATCGTCATCGTCGCTCCGCGCATGTTGAATGTTACGACGAGTATGATCACAAAGTGAAAAATGCAACGCTCACCTTTGTCTCGAGGCTGTACTCGTTCTCGTACGTCAGAACGTCGTTGTGCTTCTTAGAACGCACGGCGGACGATACAGTGTCGTACTCGACGTTTCCTTCCCACGTGCAGACCTGAAATTGGGCAATCCTGCACGTCAACTCCATATCGCCACGCGTTTTGCTGTCTTACGCACCTGGTCGGTGATCGATGTCACCTTGCTATCAGTGCTATATTATCAATCTCACTACCCAAGCACTCATGAACAAAACCGCATTTTTTGACAGAGTAAGAAAAAGTGCCGGCTCGTTTGATTAGTCCAAGTACTGTTCTTACAGCCAAGCTACTATGGCTAGGTTCTGGCGGATCGCGTCCGCGGACAAAACGGCGCGTAGAAGAATAACTTAGGGCGCCCCTCGCCCTCTAACCACAGGTGCCCTTGCCCCTTCGCCACCACCGATGCCTCTTTCACAAGTGTCGCGATACTCGTCGGTAGCACATCACACCAATCGTTGTGCCCCTCTGTCTAGTAAAGATCGCGCTAGCGCGGTTATCAGCAGTTGCCCTTTGGACTCGCTATCGCTCGCAGGAAGAAGAGCGGGAATTCAAGTAGCGCCGTCGCGCACCGAAGCGCGAATGGGCGTGAAAACGATGTGAAGCCCCTGCCGCAGAACGTGCAGCCACGGCCACTGGCTTCGCGGGCTTCAATCTTCACAGTAGTGCAAGGGCTCTGAATTTTCAGATTGAAACTTTGTGAAGTACCCTACAAAATGGCGTCGAAAGTTATTGCTACACCTTACAGCCGTGCAGCAATCTCGGCGCAGGAACGGGCTCAGCCTCATCGGGCATTTTTTGCCTTCTGCAGCTAACGAGATAACGCGCTTAAACCGTCGCGAGGGTCCCTGATAACTTCACGACCGGTTTTTTTTGGCAAGCACCGTCCATTCTCCCGCGAAGGCTACTTTTTCTTCTATCCTTCAGGATAGAAGCCTTCAGGATAGAAGCCTTCAGGATAGAAGCCTTCAGGATACAAGATGGACGCGCCAATTGACTGCGAGATACGCAATGGGCGCTGCTGCCTTCCTCCATGGCCCTAAACGTGTTGTCTAAAATGCTTGTACATATACATATGGAATTTCTCTAACGATGCCATTCACGTAGTGTTGTGCTTAATTAGGTTACGGTGTCCCGCAGATTCTAGTTGTTGCTGCAATTTCCCGCATATCGATATTCTAACTTTCTTCGAATAAAACGCGAGTTAAATGTAGTCCCCTTCAATCATACCTTCTAGCCATTGCGTACCGTCTTTTCTGGCCGTTATAATTTAGTAGCGTACCTGCGCGTAGTTGATTTGCTCCTCGTCGATGCAGCTGTCATCCAGGTCCGAATGCCTTGGAGGAAGCGAGAACTTGAGCACGGCCATGTTAGCCGCCACGCACACGCCGGCCAGGTGGCGGTGAATCCGCACCAGCTGATTGGTCAGCTGCGCTGTCTGCCTCTGCGCAATGGTCCCGACCCGAGAAGTATCGAAGCGTCAACACAAGTGCGAACATCGGCTGTCGGCGCAGACAAATCTCGAGGAAACCACATCATCGAAGTGTATAAATCAGTCCCTTTAAGCCACGCTAAGAAGAGCACAGGCGCAAGCGTGCGCTCTCACGAGAAGCCCATCGAAGGGCCCCTAAACCACTCCAAGATCAAAGACGATCTCTTCCTCGCCCATATTTCTTCATAAAACACGTGCAGCACTAAGCGTTGAGCCTATCATGCTTTCGCGCTTTTCAGCTAACCGTTGTTATTGCCGTTTGCGCAATGAAAAACGAACAAAACGAAGTGAAATCAGTTGACCACGCACGGTCGTCATGCGAGACAAGGAGGGACGGGCTGCAACCCCTATGGCAAAAGCAGGGTAGGATACAGTTAACAACTGATATTTATGGTATATGAACCAACCCAGAGTCTATTTCATCATGAAACCGCGCGGAAACAGACTGCCGACGTCACGAATCGTACCGAAAAGACGGAAAACGCCAGGAGATAATAAAGTGCTCTTCCTTTTTATTTTCAGAGGTTGTTCAGGGGCCCCTTAAAGAACCCCTCACCAGCCTCTGAAAATACAAAAGAACGAGCGTGTTATTCTCTCCTGGCATTTCTCGTCTTTATGGCGCACATTGTGACCCAAGAACGGTGATTCGTGACGTCACTACGGTACATACTCTCGATTGGTCCATATACGCAAATATCAGTTGTGAATTTTCTCCTACACCGCTTTGCCATGCAGCCGCCCACCCGTTCTTCCTTGTCTCGCATGACTATCGTGCGCGATCAACGGATTTCACTTCATTGTGTTTCCGAAAGCGCAAGCGGAGATAACAGCTTGTAGCCGAAAAGCGCGAAATCCTGATAGGTTCAACGCTTAGTGCTGACATTCCGCACGTGCTTTTGAGAAATAAGTGGCGAGGAGGAGATGTCGTCTGTAGGAAGGATAGCGAATGCGAGAAAGAATAGACTCCCTCGACTTTGAACGCGGGGTGGTTAGGGGCCCTTTAAAAAAGGAACTTATGACGCAGATCAAAATCGCTTGGCTCAAACTGCCGCGACCTTTCAATTACGCGACCGTGAACATCAAACATGAACTTGCCAAGAAGATGGAACTGTCGAGCATCATCACGCGGCTGGATGGAAAGGTGACACGGCACGGCTTGGTAGGACCGGTGTGATGGGTCATGAACACGATCACGTCCACGAGTCTGCGAAAAAGGACATCCTCGCATGTCTTACACTTGCTCGCTTTGCCACCCTATGCTCGCATTAAATTAGATTTCAAATACTTACGGAGCAAATCGATTTAAGATGAGTTGGTCGTCGGTGCGAGGAATACCCAAGACAACCAGCTGTCTCACAGTGCTCATGTTGTTCTGAAATGAGCAAGGTTGAAGCCTATGTTTATAAAAGGCGCACTGTTTTAACGATATAAATGTTTTACAAAAAAAGAAATTATAAATTTTTAACATAAAAATAATAACAATACAGGCAGGGTTGCACGACGTTCCAGAATTTGAACCCAAACTACAAGTAAAAAAATTCTGTGGTTTGACTTGCCAATACCAAGGAATGATTAAGAGACATCCCACTGGGGGACTCCGATTATACCGACTTCCTAGAGGTTCTTTAACGTGCATCTAAATATAAATACGTGGATGTTATCGCGTTTCACCCCCAACTGAATGGGGCCGCCTTGACTGGAAACCAAATTAGGAAGATCCACAGTTTGAAATGAAGAGTTAGAACTCGTCTGCCTCGGTGTTACTACGGGGCTCGGCTGCTAACCCGAAGGTAGCGGGATCGAATCCCAGCCGCGGCGGCCGCATTTCGGTGGAGGCGAAATGCTAGAGGCCCGTGTACTGAGCGATGTCAGTGCACGTTAAACACCAGATGGTCGAAATTCAGGAAGCCCTCCACTAGGGCGTGCCTCATTATCATATCATGGTTTGGGCATGTAAAACCCTAAATATGAGTATTATTATTAAGAGTTAGAACATCACAAAACAAAAGAGAACGAAAGACAGAGACGAACAAAAAACGTACAGTACACAAGCTTTGACAACATAGGAATCGCTTGGTTGCTTCTTTTTTATTGTCTAGATGTTTTTCGCGCTATTTTCTATTCAAGCTTAAGTCCGTACCAACAACTCAACCTCCACGACTGGCAGTTATTCAGCTGTTCGTTCTGTTCGTATACAGCAAGGAGGATCCACACCTTCGTGTATGACAATTTTATTTTTATCTATCTGTGGAAAAACGATCATCACCGACGGTTGGCGTACCAGTGCCCGGATGGATGGCTCGGCGCGCTGCAGTGCGCTAAAGTTGAGTGCGAGGAAAGCGACGCCGTGTAACACGTAGTCGCGACACCACGACGCCACAGAGCGAGCGAAGCGGCCCGGGAAGAGGTGGTCGCTCGCCCACGGGACCGCGAAGCCCATGTCGTCGAATGCGCCCACCAGCCGAGAAGTGACGTCACGCTTGCCCAGCTCCACGAAGTCCCGAAACGATGCGGCTGCAGCATCGCGGCGTGCCACGTCTGGTAACGGCAGCTTTGTAAATCTTTTTCTACAAAAGTTTACGATATCTGTATTTTGTTCTAGCGTTATTCGTTTATCGCGGTACCATCGTCTACTCATTTTTATATTGACTCATTGATATAATGTAGTATTGTTCTATTTGCTGTTGTTCTGCTTGCTGCGAGATTTGTACCATGCTGCTCAATAGTATTTGCTTCGTGCACCAACTGCCGACAGGGTGTCCCATTACAGGCCTGCGCTCTGGGACCGCCATCTATATCCCCATTTTTTATTGCAAAAGCATTAAAAACGTGATTATGGTTTTGACCTAAGATCTCTGACCACTACACTCTAAATATTTTTACGCGTAGTAAGCGTGAAACGCGCCCCTCAGCCTCCTAAAATTCGTTTTGTGTACCACGTGACTCAATATACGCGTTGTTTTCCTCCACCCAAGCGTGACGCCGGTCAAGGAAACTCACATTCGCTGCATTTTACGCGTGATGCGGGATTCTACGCGTGAGAACCGGAAAACTCACGCTGAGGAAAAGTTGGCGACGCCGATCGCGCTTCTCCTCATCACGCGTATATATATCCTGATACAATCGCGAAGACAGCCGTGCATGCGACGTCGCCGTTACTCGCCTCTGATTTGCTGCTGCGATTTGCGCCTCCTTTCATTTATTTTTGTTTTTCACGCGAAGGCCTTGAAAGGTGGCGCTTGCTTCGGTATATACTTTTGGCGGGAAAACGGGGTTAGAGTCGTTGGAGTCATTGACTTAGCAAGCACTTTGTGCATCGTCTCTGCCTGCCCTTCGAACGTGTACTGTGCGGACGGTTCGCTTTGTGGTGTTGAAAAGTGGTGAAGTCATGAATAACTTGACATCGATTGACCTGCGTGGTGTGCCGCGCGGTAGATGCAAGAACACCGAATGCGACTGCCCGGAGTTCTCGCGCGACACGGCGCCACTCACTGCGAACTCTGCTATTCCGGCAGGATGGTGTGCATACTGCGGGCACTCGCCTGCCATTCACGGCCGCTTGGAATACCTGGGTAAGCAAATATTTCGAAATGTGTTTGCTCATTATATATTTTACAACTATTTTCCCAACAGTGACGTTTCTTGCTATTGACCTCTGAACTTGGCAGTATAGTAATCAGGCCAAGTTCTCTGTGTACAGCACTGACGGACTGAAACGCGAAAATTTAGGGCTATGTAATTCACGTACTTTCATTTTCAACATCTCCATTTCGTGTCATAGTGGCGTAATTTTGGCTCGAACACTTACATCAGAGTCAACATTAACTTTAGATGCCGGATTCGGAGCGACGTGACGTGGTTACCTTTAGTAATCGCTCATGAAAGTATTTGTAGTAAAGGAAGTGATGTCGCTTTTCAGTTCGAGAGTTTCTGTTTCACTCGGGTCGTGCGATCAACCGGGAAGGATGAGAAAACAGAAGGAAAGAGTGTTGCTCTCGGTGCCGTGGCTGTGAGCAGTTTCTGCTTCGCCGCCGGGTATCCACCGGTGCCCGTGTAGCGCTCGTTAGCTTTGGCTTGTCGGCACCAAATTTCGCGGCCGCGTCGCGGTTCGCGGCGGTGGCCATTTTCGGGCGAGGAGGCGGAACGCTGGTAAGGGGCCGTCTGGCGCCTCGCGCGGTGAATAAACAGCATGATAAACAGCCCCTGCTTCCTCCTTCCTCCGCTGAATAAAAATATATTGTATTGAAATGACTAAAAATATATTGTATGCCGTAAATTCATGGAGTCGATGCGTACATTACGAAGCGTTAAAATTGTGCCATATCTTACAAAACAAGCGCGTTAAGGCCACAATAAAATTGTGTTTTTGCTGCACATCAAGGCTGAAGTTCGCTTTTTTGATGTGAGTGCGCAACGCATGAGTCCATAAGTATTATTTGAAGCCGCTATTGCCAAGAGACCGCTCTGGTTACAGGCGAACTATTTATGCCGCAACCTCGCCTTTTATAGTAAGATAGAGACTGCGTCACCTTCAGGAATTTCAGGCTACTGGGTGAAGTCGCACTTGTGCGCAATGATTAGGGAGTTTTCGAATAGGGGCCCCAAACGTTTGGGGCCCAAAGGCCTCTTGCGTAGGCTCGCTTTGGGTGAAGCAGGAGTTATAGTTTTCGAATAGGGTCTGCGGTGATTTGGGCACCCCCCCTATTCTAGGTCACTGTGGTCTTGGCCGAGAGCCGTCGCTTCAAAGTGAGTGCCGTCATGTTTGTTTGACGCAAAGCTTTTGGGGCAGGCTTTGGAGTTCTCTCTCTTTCTGGCTCTTTCTATCTTTATCCGCTGTCTCTTTTTCTCCTTCTGTCTATTTCTCGATTCCCCTTTCGTTCAATTTAATTCTCTCTCTCTCTATTATTGTTTCTCTTCGTTTTTCTCTCTTTCTCTCAGTCTGTCAAACTTCGTTTTTTTCTATTTCCTTTTTGTGTCTGTTCTTTTCTACCTTTCTCTCCATATTTATTTATCTGCCTTTCTATCTTTTTTCTCTTTGTGCCTTTTCATTCTATATGTCACTTGTTCTGTTTCATTCCATCTCTTTCCCCTTTTGCACTCTCTCATTCTCGGTACTCGTTCTCTCACCCAACCGAGTTATTGCATCCCACGCCGGACATATCGATGCAGCGGGAGAGCGCGCGCCGAGCACACGTGTTCGGGGAGAGAAGGAGAGGATGAAGCGAGTGCGCGTCGTATGGGGATGGTAGTTATCACGAACACTCCGCCGGGGTTTGCCGAGTACAAGCAGCTCTGCTGTTCAGTTTATCAAGATACGTTGTTCATGTCCAAGAGCACTATCGCTAAGTACGGAGGCCAAGATTACTGCTTTGAGAAATGCTTTGTTGCTTCGGAGTGATGGTGAGCTGAACATAAATCACACTTAGAATAACAGAGAGCTGAGCTAGTTGGTAAGTATTCATTCTAAAAAGGCAGGGCGTGGAAACACGGACACAAGAAAGAAGTCAGGACACCACAAACGCGTTTGTGGTGTCCTGACTTCTTTCTTGTGTCCGTGTTTGCACGCCCTGTCTTTTTAGAATAAATCACACCTTTCGAAACCTATGAGGGGCGAGTCGTGCGGTGCGCGTAAAAGTCATTCTACTTCCACAAACACTATAATTGCGGAAAAGTGCTTAGCTTACCCGGCTGCCAACCGTCAAGACAGCGGTTCGAGTCCCACCGCGGGCACAAATCTTTTTTTTTCTGCAGCTGTACCTCTCTATGGATGAACGGCTGCACCACAATGTTCCTTCTTTGGGTCTTGCAGTTGCGTCATACGGGATGTCAAACATACGGTTAACCTCTTTGCATTTAGTCACGAGAAGGACTAACGGTTCTGCCAACGCAGTTCGTTTGTCAAGGGAACAACTTTTGATTGAAAAGCTCGCAAGATCTGTTGGAGTGTATGGGGTTCAGAAAGAGGCACTCGTCTTACTTCCGCAATTATATTTATCGCTGTGAAATTTATACTTGTTTATCTGTGCAGACAATAGATGAAGAAGGACATTCTGAAAGCGGAATAGATGCACCCCGCGTGAATGCACTTTTAAAAGCATCCTTTATCATGAGGAGCACGTCACCAGTGTCGGTATTACCGGCTTATCTCCTAAACGAAGAACTGGTAAGACAGTTCTGTACTCTCTTATGTCCCTGTCTATTTCTTCAGATTGCCATATTTGAAAAGATTTTATTGGCGCCCAGTGTAATCTGGAGCACTCACTTTTTTTTTTCATTTGTGCTCAAACATATTGCCGGTGTACGCACTATACTTGACCTTACGACTTCAAAATTCCTTTGTACTGTTCTTGCTGACCCCTAATGCCGCTATAATTAAATCAACAAAGAGCCACGAAGTTTTGTTGATTGCGCGCTGTATTCTGTGTTCATGAAGTTTAATTCCACGTTTTCTCTTTCAGCTTGCCTTTGAAAGTGAACTGAGATTTTCAAGCACTATCGAAGAGAATGTCAAGCGCCTCAGCAAAATTCTGCCTGCAGTGGCGACAGTGTCATCCTTAGCGGACTCATCGTACACAGAGGTGGATGCATACCTGAGGCCAAGGCTCGCAAAATGGCCCTAATTTCAGAGGTGAGTAAAATAGTTTTTTAAGAGCCAAAGTTTCAGAAGCAATCCATAACGTCATCATTCTTCTAACACTACTCAGTTTTCAGCAGTGTATCAGAACATTTAACGCCGCAGTCGCAATGTCAGCTTTGTCGACAAAATCATTTTCATGCATTTGTAGTTCTGTACCAAGTGAACTTGGACAACGGTTCATTCCATCAGGTACCAAATTAATTTCTCCTTTTTATCTTTGACAGGTTTCACCCGCAGACATTATTGGCCCGTGCATTGTGTGGGGCGACATGAAGGAGCTTGTATGCGGCAAAGAGCCGAGCGAAACCCGGATATACAGCCGAACACGTCGCTGGAAAAAGCACTGGTGCTTTGTTTGTGAGTGTACTACGACAAGGACCTTGCGTATCCGGCTGCTTTTGGCCAGTTGCTTGGCTTCGTTGAAGCAGCCGTTAAACGTGCCGGCATTGACGAAATTCCATGGGCGCAGAAAGGGCTACGGGATTTGTTCACGAAACTACACTTCGTTTGAGTTAAGTACACATCAAAGTTTATATGCTGCTTAAAGAGACATCAAAAATTCATCTAGCGCCTATTTTACAGTTCCTGTGTGTTTTTTTCTTGGAATGCTCTTCCATAAAAAGAAAAAAACGTTTTTGTAAGTTATGGTCAATACAAGTTTTACTCAAATTTTAATTCTTGTAAATATTTCGTTCTACTTAACCCCTTATCTTTGATTCAAAATGTAAAGTGTCAGAGCACTCCGCGCAAAATTCCTCACTCAAATTTCTAGACTACCGTATACATAAGTAATCGCCTCGAAAGAATGCATGCACATCAGAGGCTTAATTGTAGGATTCGCCAGATGCACCTGTGGAAGATGCTTTATGAAAGTTTGCCTTGTACTGCCTTCCATGGCGTGAGGGTTTGTGAAGAGCGAAGTTTGAGACAATCCAGAACGCCTTCATTCTGCTTACACTACTAAATTCTGAACGGTGTATAACGAAGATTGAACGCCTAAATAGCGATGTGAGGCTTGTCGATCCGTGACGGGAGGCCTTCCTAATGCTTAGTTAAGGTGTAAGAGAGGATTTTTACTTACTTGATGCGGCATTCTACTGCTCTATAATATGTGTTTCTGACTGTCGGAAAGTGTTTAAAAATAAATCTGAGATAAGATAATATTTGTTGTGCTGTATATATTTGTTGATGCTTGGCGGCTGTTTGGCGGGTATATGTGCTGGTTGCCCGGCATTAAATAGCTAATTACAAAAATCAAGTTTCAATTTTCATATTGCGCATGTGAACATTCCATTGGTTCTGCGTAACACGAGCTTGCTAGCTGCACCGTAAATACAGACCGCACTGCCGATGTTGAGCTGTGCGTATATATGTGCCGTTGGGTACAACATGGAAAGAGTAGCCAGTGAATTAATGAAAGCTTGTGTCTAATTTCTAGCCTACTTCCTGTATTATAAACCGAGATCCCTATTTATGTTTCAACCAGAAAAGCTCATTTTACCGTGTCGCAGTGTCGCGTTCTATAGTTTGCACATGTGCAAGATGAAAAGGGAAAATTAATTTTTTCTAATGCGCTAATTAATGCCAGGCGTCAGTATGTATACTCTCCAAGAAGCCGCCAAGCCCATACAGCACAACAAATATTATCTTCTTTCAGCTTTCTTTTTATATGATTTCTGACGGTCATAAAGGCATTTCAAGGACCGGGAGAACGCCGCATTAAGTAAGTAAAACTCCTCTCTTACACCTTCTCTAAGCGTTAAAAAGGTTGCCAGTCACGGTTGGCAAGCGTGGTGCGCTTAGCGTGAAAGCGCACCACGCGTAGAACAAGCGTGCAAAAAATCGCCCCCACTCACGCTCCGCAAGCGTTATGCATCCGGCAAGTCATGCTTAGGAAGCGTGATTTTTTCAGCGTGAAAGCACACCACGCATAGAACAAGCGTGCAAAAACACGCCCCCTACTCACGCTTGCTACGCGTGAAAATATTTAGAGTGTACACAGGAGATTAATTCATTCCTGTTGTTTTAAAACTTCGTTGATGGAAATTGGATAAAGTATGTTGGGATTGTAGAGCATAGTAATAGCCGTGTGTTTGACGTGGGGAGTCTAGAGATAAAATATTGTTTTGATTGTTCTGTCATGATCTGGACACCCGTCAGTCTAATGTGATTTAGCAAACATTGTGATTCAGCAAAATTTTTTCCAACACCTAATTTTGTTATGCACCTTCACGTACCATCTCTGGGCATGACGCGGTCGCTGGTTCTGTCGTAAAAGACGTGCTGGTACACTGTGAGGCTGCAAGCGCGCTGGGGCAGCTGGATAGGACTCGGTGGCTTTTCGGATAAGATGCAGATCAAGAATCCTGAGAAGCAAAGACAGGAGAAATTTCACAATAATACGCACGCTACTTTTTCATCACAAACTTAAAGGGGCCCTGCAACACTTTTCGAACATGCTCAAAAAGCGCTGCCGATCGGTAGTCGAGGCTCCCGAGAACACGCGAGCCAAATATTACAGCGATGCGCACGGCCTGGAATTTACAATAAATTCTCAAAGTCAGCTGAAAATCGCTCCCTCTTCTCTCGACAAATGATGTATTAGTCCGCAAAATATGACGCGATTGTCGGCAGTTCCACCATTGGCTGATGTTATAATCACGATAACACCCTCATTATTACTTTCGTTGTTAATTTTGAGTTCAATAAGTAGATAATATGTATGTTTATATTCTGTTACCGCGTTAAAAACACCGAACAAACATTAATATTAGCACTTCCGGTCTCACCGACAGCTCGTCTGCTCGTAGTTGCGTGGTTCCGTTTTCTTCGCCATGCGCAGTGCCGAAAACGTGAATATTTCTGTGCTTTTGACCATCGCCGGTTGCCGTTGAGAGTGGCAGCCGCTCGAGTGTTGCCTCGTCAGCTGAGAACTGCATCGTCGGCACGTTCTCACGACCGACCGAGGCACGGGCGCAGCGTGTCTCCGATATCAATGCTGGCGTCCGGTAATGGCGGCGCTTCGGGGTCGTCTGCCAGTGCCGTCTTACAAGGCGGTGTATCGGAGTATGGGCCGAAACCGATCTCAGCTGTCATTCGTTCCAAACGAGCGCGCAGGTTTGCTTCCATGGTTGGCAGAGCGATGAAAACACTACGGCGTTCGAGGTATAGTGTACTAGAAGTTCGAGGTGCACACCCAACATTACCAAACCGACGCGCAGTTTTCGAGCACGCGCGATATCGGTACGGTCCCTAGAATATACTATCGGCTCCGCTCGACGAGAACGACGCAAGCCGACCGGAAGTGGCGTCACAGACCACGTGGTTGCGCCCAGAGGTCAGAGAGAAAATAAATGAAGAAAAAAACACCGCCGGCGCTCTTGGGCGGAGCCTCGCTCCTCTGCGCTGCCTCCCTCGACTCGCTGCCTAGCTTTCCGCGCGCGCTCGCGGCGTTGAGTTGAGGGAGAAAGCTGCGGAACGTGATCTCTATAATTTGGTAACACCACTTAGACTTGACGGATTCGAAAAATTTTTGCGGCATATGACTCGTGAAGAGTCATACGTCAATAATGAGACTATTCCAATATAACTAAGAAAGGTGTTGCAGGGCCCCTTTAAGATTGTGTGCGTGCAAGGCGGACAGTAAAGAACAAGTGAAACAATTAATGTTTGAGCAATTTATATTTTTAACAAGTAATAACACTCAGATGTGATAGCCAATAAAAAGACACGCTTCGTTACTGTGCTAAGAAAAATGTCACATTTTAGAAAAATCCAGTATCCAGCAGGTGCGCACGTGCATGACCGTTTTATAATTAGCAGTTAGAAGACCACTCTCCCGGGTGTGCAGATATCCGACAAGATAGATTAGTAATACGTAAGTGGCCGCCTATTATAAGCAGTGGTCTCAAATTTAGCCAACCACTTCAGAGGCCCATGGTAAGACGCAATACAGAAACAAGACTGCACGGCATTGAGTAAAACGGCATAGAACGGACATAAAGAACAAGGCGCAGCCCTTAGTGGCTCGCGGCCTCTACATGAAGAATCTGCGCCATTTCAGATAAAAAACCAGGCGCACACGAGCAATGAACACACGAGGTTATTTTACCGCAAATTCCATTACTTATGATCCTCGCTGTTTCCGCGTTTTGAACAACAGTCTGAATAATGCGCATATCTCACCGCCGTGCAGCGAAGCCTGGCCCGCACGTCCTTCGCGATGCGGGAGTGTCGAACCTGGGCGAGCGAGATGGACATGAGTCGTCAGGCGGTGCAGTTAGGCTCAACATACATGCCACGGCTGAAGAGGCTGACTGGATCATGGACCTCATTCCCCGGGCACATATTGCCACAAGCACTTGTTTCTTCATTTTTGTGTGACCGGGCTTCAGTCACAAAGCCGTGTTAACACCCCTCGGCGCAGGTCGTGCCGAACAATGGTAACACGTTCCAGAACTCAACTGCTGGCGCACGAGTTCTGAGATTTTGGATGCCAAAATTAAACGAAATGGCCCGAACTTATGCATATGACCTGTTTTATGACAACGTAGTAACGAGAAAGCAGTGTGTATACCTTCCGGTGACGGCTTTGAAGTAGTCAGCTTGTGTTCTTTATCTGAAACAAATCAATATTAAGTTGGATTTAGCGACGAGTTGTGCGAGTAGCAATCAGCAGTCGAGAAACCAGGATTCAGGCGGATGAAGAGCGTTTTAAGGATGAAACACAGATGATATTCACAACAGTATAAAGAATGGCTAAGGGAAGGTGAGTTCAAATGTGCAAATAGCATTGCATGATGTCAGTCACGGCAAATGAGCCTCTGTTGCGTCAGAATATTTTAACTACTGTTAACTGTGTACACATACGAATACTGTAAGTATATGAGCTGACCGTGCAATGCCGAAGCCAACTCCGTCAGTCGGGAGCTGGAGTGATTCAGGGCAGCACACGCGTTACGACCTGCATCGTACTCCACGTGAAACGCAGCCACGCAGGCTCTGGCGCCGAGTAGGTCCACGATACGCTGTGCCTGCGCGGAAGCAAAACAAAGACGACCAACTTTCGCGAACATAAACTGTACTGTCGACGGCAAGATTTAGATAAGTTACAGTCGTAAGATATGGTCGTAACAAGTTTAGGTCGTAAGTTATGAGAAATATATTACTTTACAATTGCCTTTACAAACTGTGCTCGTTAGCTACCACGTACAGCACAACAATGAGTTACAACTCTTTTATCGAAAATTTGAGCGAAGCCAGGAGATTTCTGACGCCGCTGCCTATACGCGTAAGTACAGTTATCAGCATATTTAAGTAAACTACGGTAAGAAATTTTCTCCTAACTATATCCAGTGTTAAGTTAAATCCGGCCTTAGTTATTCCATGCATTCTACCAAATTACAGTCAATTCTCGTATTTATATAAATTCATATAACATCGAGTGCATTGATTTGCGTTTCTTCAACCTTGGCGAACATTCCTTTACTGTAATACACAGCCGCGTATCCGACCCATGAAATTTCAACTTCCTTCCATTGCACAACCTCAACTAGAATCCCAGCTATCCCACCTATCCGTATTTCCGCTCCAGACACAACACATACAGCAAACAGTTTTGCACCTTCAAGTGGAGCGACTCTTCATTTTCGAACGTAAAAGCGTAGTTGTCGTCTTGCTTTAGAACGGCCATAGACTCCACGTCGTACGTCGCTGCCGCTTCTCCTTCAAGGCAGATCTGCAAAAATAATCAAATAAACGACGACCCATCGCCGTGGTATCATTGTCTCTGCTATCGCTACTGCAACTTCATTTGCAGAAATGTATCAAATAGAGAGCTTCCGTTGTTAAGGTTCTTTATTCAGCTTGCGCGAACCCACATAAAGCATATGTTCACGACTTCAGTAACAAAATGAGCTGGCTGCATTACGAAGTGCATAGCATAACTAGCCGTCACGCCAGGACGTTCACCACTTGTGACTTAGCATCAACCCGATGGCACTAGAGCCAAAGAAAGCAAGTCCAAGCACTCTAAGCTTTTGAACTAATTATCACTATTATCAATCAATCTCTTCTCGCAAGACGCACCTGTCGTGCTGACGCGTTTTTACGCGAAGGTGTAGAGGTCCCATTTGTCAAATCGCCGTGGTCGAGAGTGTTTGCACAAGTAGCTGCACCCAGAGGCAAAGTGGAGAGAGAGAAAGACGAAGCGACGACGCGGCGCGAAGGAGGCACTTGTGAGCCGAGAACAACAACGCAGGTTGGCGGTGAAAACATTCGCGTACTAATTACATTAACTACCATGGTCTCAGGTTGCACAAGCAAACATGAACACCTCACTCGATGACCCCGTACATTTGATTACGCAATGATGGGGTCAAGGGGTAGGGGGTCAACCCCAGTGAGCGGAAGCGTCAATCGACAATTCGGCAAATCGCCGTCGTCGAGTTTGTCAAAGCCATCCTGGTTCATGTTGTGCGGGCAATGCACAAGGGGATAGCACAAATTTGCTTGCGCGTCGCCCGCGTGCAGGGAGTGAAAGGTCACCAACTGTTTTGCTTACGCTGCCCCTCAACGTGGAAGTACCCTAAGATGGTGACCACGATGACGTCAATCCAAACCATCCATAGCTTTCTGAAATGTTATCAAACCGATGACCATCGATTCCAAAGGCTGACTAAGGCATACAGAGGAGTAACGTCAATAGACCCGCGTGACATTCGAAGGATAGCGCAGGCGGCGCAGGTGCCACTTTTGAAAACAGCTACACTGAGCTCGCTTCACAAAGGGTCTGTCAAACACATACCTAACAAACGATTACACCCTCTCCAGCTAAAGGGGACCATGAGGCGATGCGAAGCCGGAGCACTTGCACGATCGCGTTCCGTTGGCGTTCGTTGGGCATGCTACCGACCTCGGATCGTTATTAACGGTTTTATTAACGTTGCAGACGAAGGTGAAACGGTTAACGAAGGTCCTTATTGAGCAGCGTCTAGTACTTGAGGCGTGCACTTTGCTTTGATGAGGATGGCTTTGTGGTCGCTGAAGTGAACCGTGAGGGGATCTTGGTGCAGTGGGCGGCTCTTGAAATTGGCGAAGACGTGATCAATGCATGTGCCGTGAATGGTAGTTCGTTGCCCTTCGCTTCGCAGCTTTGTCTTCAGTGGACGCAATTGGGCTGATGCTGACGCGTGCTTGCATCAGCCCACTCACTGACGGGAGTGTTGCTTCTATCACGCTTCATCGGAAGCACCAATGGAGTCAAAAGAGCCAACCAAAGCAAGCGCTGCACTGAACGCGCGCTGCGCTCTAACCGCTTAGAGGAGGAGAGTAGCGCAGAGAGTAACGCATGCGCCGCGAAAGCAAAACGAGAACGTAGGAGAAGCGCAAGCAGGTGCTGGTAGAGAAGTGGAGAGAGAAAATCACAGCATATCCACGGAGTGAATGATGATGAGTGGGCGAAGCTGCGGAGGTTCATCGGTAAACCGTGAATCTTCCGTGAATTCTGCCCAGTACATCATCACCCACGTGAGATCGGGCGCGTTTATACTAAAGGTTCGATGAGTTATGACGACTTGCAGCTCACTTTAATTTTACATGTACGCTGTGAATTTTCATTGTTTAGAAAACCATTGCTTTAGAAAACATCTGGCGTCTTTCGTTAAGCAGCTGGCGTCTTTTCGTTTTGCTTTAGAAACATCTGGCGTTCTTTCGTTTTGCTTTTACAAAACATCTGGCGTCTTTCGTTGGTTTATTTCATCAATCAACGGCGTTTTGAACAAAATTTTTATTGTTTAATCACGCACAGGAGAAATCTCACCAGGCACTACCTTGGAGGTAAAGAATGGCTGCTAATGGGAATGAGAGACAGAAGAAGTCGGCTTTTAGCTAACGCTGCGAATTTTTTATTGTTCAACAAAGCACAGGAAAAATCTCCTACCGGCACCACCTTGGAGGTCAAAGCGTAAGACTGGTTACGCACTACGACTACGACTACGAGGGACGAACGGGTGCCGCCTTAAGGAGCTTCGCCCCTAAAACGCGCAGCTGTCGGAGAGAGGGAAGGAGGAGAGGCGCTCATGCGTAGTGTGAGTGCGGACTACCACGGCGCGTGCGGATTACCGCGCCGCCTTACATACCCCCGAGCAAGAGATGCGTTGCATCTAAAAAAATCACAGCATATCCACGGAGTGAATGATGATGAGTGGGCGAAGCTGCGGAGGTTCATCGGTAAACCGTGAATCTTCCGTGAATTCTTCCCAGTACATCATCACCGACGTGAGATCGGGCGCGTTTATACTAAAGGTTCGATGAGTTATGACGACTTGCAGCTCACTTTAATTTTACATGTACGCTGTGAATTTTCATCGTTTAGAAAACCATTGCTTTAGAAAACATCTGGCGTCTTTCGTTAAGCAGCTGGCGTCTTTTCGTTTTGCTTTAGAAACATCTGGCGTTCTTTCGTTTTGCTTTTACAAAACATCTGGCGTCTTTCGTTGGTTTATTTCATCAATCAACGGCGTTTGAACAAAATTTTTATTGTTTAATCACGCACAGGAGAAATCTCACCAGGCACTACCTTGGAGTTAAACAGTGGCTGCTAATGGGAATGAGAGACAGAAGAAGTCGGCTTTTAGCTAACACTTACACTTCTACTTCTACTAACGTTTCCTACTGGAACATGCCAATGGCTGCTAATAGGGAATGAGAGACAGAAGAATTCGGCTTTTAGTTAACGCGCACGCTGCGAATTTTTTTATTGTTCAACAACGCACAGGAAAAATCTCCCACCGGCACCACCTTGGAGGTCAAAGCGTAAGACTGGTTACGCACTACGACTACTACGACTACGACTACGAGGGACGAACGGGTGCCGCCTTAAGGAGCTTCGCCCCTAAAATTGGCCGCGTATCTGCGTGCTTCGCTGCAAATGTCGTCTAAAGACGATAGTCGTCTGCCCGCCGTACTACATGAGTCCTCCTTCTCTATGTTGAATCGCCGCACCTGGCTCATAGCGTTGCATTTGCAGCGCAGCCCAAGAAAACACTAGCATTTTCCACGCAGCCTAAGAAACACTAGGGGCTTTAGAATTGCGTATCTATGTATTTTCTAGTAAAGAAACGCACCACCTAATACTTATGTATTGATGTTGCGCCTCAAATATGCGTAACATTTGCTTTTTGATCAACAATGTTCACAAGTATGAACGGCGGTGTCAGTTCAACATGGCTGGGCGTTCCGAACGCAAGTGGTTAAACTTTGGCCGAGTGGCTTAATCGGGTGACAGACAGACAAACAGAAAGACAGACAGACCAAAACTCCTGTTTAAGTTCCCCAAGAAGTCTTTAAAAATTGCGAACCTGTTCGTAGGAGACCCAGCTCTCGCCAAAGCAGGTGCTGTTCGCCGCGCTGGCGATGTGGTCATTGACGAGAAAACGGAGCACAGCCATGCTGATGGAGACGCAAAAGCGCTTCGTTTTGACAGCGTCTGTGGCATCAGGGGGCAGCAGGTCTCCCCGTTCCTGAAATTAGAGGTCGCTTTCTTAACAGCGCGGATGGAAACTCAAGCTGCGAAATGCCTTCAGAAACGCGTTTTTCACTTCTCTACGGTACTGACAGAATATTTGTATTGACGGAAAATTGCCATCTTATGATTTTCCAACACCTGTGGGGATATTTACGAGGCTTCTACGAGGCAGTACTTTAAAAAAAGTCATAGTGTGCCTTCGCCTAAGACGACTCGAAGGCGAAAGCCACACCGAAAATCACGTGAACACTGCTTTTATAATTGTATTGCGATAGCAATTATATGGACAATCTCGGCTGATTTTTGCCGTCGCCGTCATGCCCCGGATATGTATATGTAGAAATATATATAAAAAAGGCACAAAGAAAAATAAAGCACAAAAAACATTCTGAAGTACCCGACCGCGGATTCTAACTAGCAACCCCTCGCTCCCCAGCGCGCTGCGTTAGACAACTCAACCACACGCCATGTATGCGCCGGAGAAATAATGGCGAGCTTTTTATATACACCATATACTGCTGGTGGCAAGCAAATCTCTGAATAGCGTGAGCGTCTCTGAGGAGCGTGAGCGTGTTTTCTAACACGCAACGCTCCTAATTTTCTTTCAGTTTGAAAACTGCCCTTGAGACGCGCACGACAAAGTAGCTCTTTTCTGTACCCACTCGTGATGTGGAAGGGAAAAAAAATCAAAGAACACCAGGCGCACCTAGAGTTACTGTATATGCTACCTTTAGGTAGCAGAGTTGCGCATCTGTCTTCCAACGCCGCTAGCAACCATGCATTGCGGAGAAGCTGCCGCTTGGGCCAATTTGTTGATTTCTCGACGCCGCCGCTGCAGCGCGCTGAATTAACACTACCCATCGACAGCCAATGTTTATCGTCGGTCTTCGACACGCCAGACAGGTTAATCGGCGACACGGTAGGCATGTCGCCTGCAAAAACGAAGTGCGACTTCACCGCATAACTGTGGTTGCTAGCCGGACCTATGCGCAACTCTGCTACCTAAAGGTAGCATATACAGTGACTCTAGGCGCACCTTGCATCAGACGCCCCCGCGTGGCACGAGACGCAGGGGGTCACTCCACGAGCCGTAGTTTAAAAGAAAAAGAAACATCTAAGACTGTCTGATTCTCCATTGCCGACACTTGCAGCGCGTTGCTCAAGCACATAGACGTAGCAACTGTGAGAGCTGTCAGTTCATGCTTGCCCTGTGCATGCTTGTGCGTTCTTTTAGGGCGTCCTTCTTTGTGCTTCAGCGGCGTGCTGCAAGTACCGAGCTGCTTCTGCTTCTTCGTCTGACATTTCAATTTTTTGCTATCGCATTCATTGCTTCGCCCTTGCGGCGAAACTGACTTTTTTAGTCACACGAACACCGAAAAGACGAAGCGAACGCACAGCTCGCGCTCGTTGATCCACGATACGTGCGGATGGTCATGTGACCTTTTGCCCCACACGCCGGCTTTTCGCTCAAAGTCACGTTCGCATGAGACGTATTAGGCTTTTTTCGCCTTAATAAGTGGCGCCGATGTAAAACATTACCAGCTTACCAAGTCGGAGAAGCTGAAATTTGCTTCGAAGGTAGATGGAAAAAGGACCACGCAGTTGTCACTTGGAACGGAATGGTGTGTAATGTAGATGATGGTGTCGGCGTATCTGCATGCACCAAAACGTCAGTATGAATCACCAACGCGGCGAGCATATATACAAGCAGTGGTACACTCTTAATCAGGTCCCGCTTAAAGTGCTAGATATATCCAGGAAACCGGACATTTTTTTGTCTAGTTACCTGGATATAGCCAGCATTTTGCCAGGACCTGATTAAGAATGTGCAGCACCGCAAAATTTCTATTCATTCAAACTAATTGGAAAAATTGCCGCAACAGCAAGCGTAAACACTGTTAATTGAGAAACGGTTCACATTAAAAAAAAGGACAGATGAAATGTTGAAGTCGTGGAGTGTACTCACTGTAGCAGCTCTGTGACAGGAACTTTTCTGTGTAGTGGTACACCTATTATGAGTTCTCTAATTTGATCAGCAAACACCTTCCGCAGACTTGTTCGGAACATCTGAAAGGTCAATCGGCGCTGGCTTATACGTTGTTTTGGTACATTGCTAACGATTTTCCACACTGATGCGACCTTCATTTTAACAAGCTTTTTTTTGCTTAGTCACTAGTCTCAATAATAGCACACCCGCATTAAACTCATTTTCGCTTCAACAAAAATGATTATCTGAGCGCTTATGTTGCTTACATTCATTAACCAGAAGGTTAGAAAATTTAACATTGACTAAACGTGAGAAAACTACACGAAAACAAATTCGCACTATTTGAGGTCTTTTACCTTGGTCAGCGATATGAGTCTTTGCATATGCGTCCTGGAATAGCCAGGATTCCTAACAAACAGCGCCAGTCTCTCCAGGCCGTGCTTGTGCATCCAGAAGAGCGTCGCCACCGCAACTTGCTCGGTCTCTGCATTCAGCTGGGATTCGAGCATTTCCCCAATGTCGAGCTCCACTGCAAGCTTCACCTTCGAGTAGTTCCTCAGGGCGAGGAAAGCATTCAGACTCTCTTCTGCAAAGCGGCGAACCATAGCCAACAAATGGCTCTTCAAGTCATGCTCGTCTCTGATCGCTACTCTAGACTGCCAACACGACCGAGTCTATAGTATAGTTACAATTTCAACCAGTCGTGTACTTGCGCCGCTATTCGATTTTAACTAGACATTTCAGCTTTATATACTCACAATTTCACCTACATTTTTTTTTAACAAGAAGATTCGTCTAACGTTATTTGCGCAGCAAATGCTAAGAACTATGTGTAATAGGAAGCTCTAGAAATAGCGAAACAATGTACTTGCGTAACCAAAGCCCCACATCCTGCTTGCGGTCTTTTATACTCCTTTTATTTTTTTTAAAATATGGTTTGCATTTCTTTGTATGCCCAGCAGTTTGCGCCCCCAAATTTTAGGTACGCTAACTCTAAGACACCCAATCTCTAACTTCTGCGAGTTCGTCGCGAAAAGTACTGACGCTTTGGGGCTCTCATACGTTTGCCCTCAAGCGCACCCAAACTTTAAATAATTTAGGCGGTGTTCTAATCAGAGCATTTCTGCTCTTCTTGTGCAAGCAAGTAGGAGGAGTAAAAGTTCCGTGGCAAATCCGCTGGCAGACACGGAATAAACGGCAACATCCAAGTGGCTACCAGAAGGTGGCACAGCCAATACTTGCCGTCTTTCGAAACAAGGCCTGACGAGTTGTGATCATAGCTGAGGCTCGTAAACACGAGATGACTGCAGACTTTCCAGCCATCGGACTGCAGGAACTCGCTTGTCACGTTGGCCACCGTGCAGATTAACCTCTTCTCGCCTGTCGAGAGTTATGCTTTGCTGAATAATCGCGGCGACACGCCATTGTCAAAGAGGCGCACAGGTGGAATAAAAACAAAAGCACAGCAGCCGGCCGATATTCGCGGATAATAAAGCAGACCATAGAGGCGGGCTATTTAGTTTTTGTTACCTTTTCTGTTAAAGCGATGGCTGAAGCTAGTTGGTTCATATCGACTTTAGTGTGCGCTGATTGAAAGTATCAGACTAAAAAAAAATCAAACAGCCACGGGTTAACAGTACGTAGCGTCCTGTAAACCCTCGTCCTGTTACCCGTGTCATGGAAAAGGAGACTGAGTATGCGCTGATCGAAAGTTTCAAGTATAACATCAATCAGCCCACACATTAAACTAAATTGAACACATTTTAGCATCGTTTACCAAGTTATCTGATTACTCGTCTGCCGTCAGTTGCTCCTCTGTCACAGAAACATATGACACGACCCTCTCATGCGACACGAAACGCCTTGCCATGACCGAAACGTTAAACGTGCCTTCTAGGTAATAATGCACAACCAGTCGACACCAGCTACGCTGGCGCTCCACTCTGCTTAAACGTTAGGTGAACTATCAGGGCGTAGGTTATAATGAACTTGGTTGAAGTTTTGTAGTGACAAACAAGTTTTATCTTGCAACGAACGACGTTATCATCATCAGCAGCAGCAGCAGCAGCCTGACTACGCCCACTGCAGGGCAAGGACCTCTCCCATGTTTCGCCAATTAACTCGGTCCTGTGTTCGCTGGAGCCACATTATCCCAGCAAACTTGTTAATCTCATCTGCCCACCTAACTTTCTGCCTCCCCCTCGTGCGCTTGCCTTCTCTTGGAATCCAGTCTGTTGAGTAACTAATGACCAGCGGTTATTCTGCCTTCCCGCTGCATGCGCTACATGCTTGCAACGAACGACATTTAGCAGCAAAAACGCGTGCCTGCTTCTTACCGTCCTTTCCAGGTTTCAGCGTCGCCGTACTGGCTGTTATCCCCTCTCCGGTCGCATTCGCCGCCTGGGAAGCTCTTTTCTTCGTAGGCGCCACCGACAACGTTGTAGAGTCACCTGACGCATCAGCCAGGTTCATTATTGTTAGTTACTGATTTCGTTGTGAAGTAGGCTTCACAAAGAATGAAGCAACAACGTTCTTGTTCGTTTCGAGTAGCCATGTGGCTTCTCTCAAGAGTCCCACTGGCGAGGCGTACGCAATGTAAAGCACGGCCGAAAAAGCAGAAAAAAAAGTACCAGTCGGGACATCTTCTTTCAAACCTCTCGGGAATTTTCAGAAAGAGCGACCGGTGACAATAGAAGCTGTCTAGTGCAGACTAAAGCAACAGCTAGACTATAAGGTCAAAGCGCCTGGCCTTTTTTGGCTGCCAAAGGCCTGGGCACTTTGTACCATCAATGAAAATTGATAACATGGACGTTTATTTTGATAACACTGAGGAAATATGACGGTAGAAGAAACAGTTACCTGAAGGAGTGGTAGTTACCGGCAGAATATTTTGAAATGACCCGTTTCATGTGAAAGCAATCATGCGACACACGCAGATAGTTAAAGAAAAGTGAAATGCACTTGTTCTATTAAACTCACCAGCGTCCTCCTCTTCAGCTGTGGAAGCGACGGCTGCAACAATGTAACGACAGTGAGCGTCACACAGACAGGAAAAGACCTGCTAGTTTTACGAAGTAATGTATATGTAATGCCCCACAGCGAAGATCTATTAATATCGCGTCAGATGCCGATATTGTCTGTAACCTTGGCCCTTGGTAATAGAAAAACCCCTCGTGAGGAGCCTGTGACCTTTTAAATTTCGATTTATACATGAGCAAGAAGGGAAATCTGGGCTAGTTGGTTATAGTTCATTTTCGATCAGCTTACAGCGCAAAAACGACGAGGACACAGACCAAGAAAGCGACGAAAAAAAAATTATACATGAGCATAATAAGTGTACCTTGTAAAGTAGCACTTTCGATCAGCTGTATGAAGTTTTCAGCTGTGGACACTTCAGCGAATCAATCTCTGATTAATGCGTGTTATATTAAAAGTTACGGCTGAACCAACATTTATTTGACTTTTTTTTTGTAAGACTATGCTCTTCACGGGCAGAAATAAAAATGATGTTTTACTGTTCTCGATGTGGAACCCTGTTTAAGAAAATATGAGATGTCGGCGGCATGCGTTTTATTCCTCGCACAATTTATGTCTCTGAGCCTCAAACTACGCCTGTTAAAAAGCGATTACCAGATCTGTTCAAACCCTTTTCCTAAAACACGTTCTAGATTGCGTAAGCAGAGTAGGAATGAAAAAATTATAAATTCAAATAACGGCGAACACGCGTTTCAATTCAATGTTTGTAATTGTCATAATTAGTCCTCACTCCCTGTACTGTCAAGTCAGTTTCAAAGCATACGTGACCGTGTTTAGCGGATGTGTGCCCGTTGCACGTGGATGGTTTATTGTACGAGTTCCGTAAGCCGGAACCAACAACAAAAACAGTAATCACTGTAAAAATAAAATGCAGTTATTACCAATGCTATTGATCACTGCTTGTAAGCGAGGGAATGCCTTGATTCCAGCCGATGCAGAGCACACGGGTTCGGGCTCGTCAAAGTTGACAGCGTAGACGGCTCCGCAAGTAAGTCCATGCACGGTGGACAGCTGCGCGGAAGCAAAATGTACGCGTGTTTACCATAGGCTATTACGACTTCTAAATCAATGCGCCATTATTTGAGAAAAATGTATATAGGCCATTCTGTAAAAATGCATGAGTCATAAGCAGAATGAACAGCTTTTGCAAGTCCAATGAGCCCTAGCAATGTATTACTTACAGTCTCCGAATATGAACGATATTTAAGAGGGTAAGCATTTAAAGCCTCAGGCTGGAGATAACAATTCGACAAGGGCGCTTTGTCAGGTCTCCGAAGAGGAGGAATATTTGGCTTTAGCCGAGTCTGTTCTTATTCATCATTGTGCAATACCTGCACCATTCCTTGATTCCTGAGCGGCCCGCAACTTACATGGTAACCTCCGGTATGCTAAATACAGCATAACTCCAGATGTCACTAGTCAGCACTATTTATCGCCGATAAATTCAATTCCACGCCTACAGTTCTGACCTCGCAACTCCATTTAATCGTCTACAGGCGCCGCGCTACGTTCCCCTCCTTTGGTGCCCATTTTTTTTAAATACAACTTAGCTGTTCTATGCATTACTGGCCTGCTCCAAGGGCACTTCTCTCTCTTGGTCTTAGCTACAACACTAGTCATCCGCGCTTGCTAATAAGACGCTTTTCTTAGGAACAACGGTTAGGAATAGAAGGAAGCAACACAGCGTTCGAGTAAATTTCATGTAAGCTATACAACATTTCATAATAGAGGCGCTTTCTGACGTTCGTATTACTGCGAACTCATCACCATGGTGGAGTTACAGTTTTTTTAACAACGAAGACGAGTCGCATGGCTGCGACGGAACCAACCAGTTTATGTTCGATGTCTTTGACCGAGTCGAAAGTGAAAACTGCGCCGGGAGCCACCCGATATGATGAGCGCGCAGACTCGGAGACCTTCTCTTCGGACAAGTTGTTATGCTGGGAGGGTATACAGGTCTGCAGAGACAGAGAGAGAAATCAAGCCATCTCCTAAGTTGATAATTACTTTTATAATTATTAGTCGGCAATTTCATAATTATTTAAGAATGAAGAAGCGACGGTACATGTTTGTCCAGGGCGCTTGTATGCGTCTACCGTGACACTTATGATAGTGAGCTGACGCCAGTCCATTAAGGCGAAAGCCTTATACGACTCATCAAGCGCGAAAATTGACCATCGGCGTCGGCGGCATCCCGCGGCGTCGGCGTCATCACAAGTGATGCAAAAAATCATCACGTGATGACGTCATCACGAAATCACAGATCGCCAACACTTGTGACGTACATCACAATTCATCACATGACATCATCACTTGGTCAAAGGTGGGCCGATCACGAAGACAGCGCTATACTACGTAATGTGCAGAAAGCTTGCAATGCCTCCGATCCTGGAGGCAGTGCAAAACAACGTTAGGCGCAGAAAGCTTAAGGAGGGGGGCGAGGGAGGATCAGTACATCTACAGGGAAGAAAAAAGAAGAACAAGATGGCTTTCGCCTTCGAGTCCTCTCAGGCGAATGCGTAAGAGATCCTGCGAGTTTTGTAGATATTGAGCTGCTTGACTTCCACGGAACCGTAAAAAATGCCAGCTCGCCGATCAAACCATTCGTGGCAACAGCTGATACAAGGGCCGCTAGCGACTTGGTTATGCAGGCGCATGTTAATGTAACGTCTAGCATCTTAAACGACACAATTCGCTAAAGTTAGTGTCTTCGCGCACCTCTCGAAATGGCACCACGTCGAAGCCACTGCAGACTTGCCCGGGCAAGCCCTTAGTGTGGTTGTCCACACGGAACCTAAAGGCGGCCAGGGTGACCGAGAAACAAAGAAGCGCCTCGTTTTCTTCGTGTTCCTCTTCCGTCTTTGTGAGAGGAGCACGCTCGAGTCGACGCAGGATGCGACCCGCCTCGTCCAGCGACATGCTAAGCCCGCCGCCCAGTGCGGATGCGTGCGCTGAACTGGGAAAATGAATGGTGCAGCTGCCATTCTTGGCGGCGCTGGCGGACATCTCTTCCGCCACTAGGTGACTCTCGAGCACCACTACATCGGCCAACCTGCGAGTGTAATGAGTGAAGTTCGGGTCCTGTTGCACACAAAATAATCTCGGGTGACTGACAGTGACAGCATGTGTGCCTATGCAAACGTCGCTAGCACTGCTATTAATAAAAGCTTTGGGGAAGCTGTTGCTGTGATAAGCTAACTGATAGCTGGATAAAAAAAAACCTTTTGCGTCCTTGTCTGTAAGTTTTGAACTTGTTTGAGCTATTTTTTTTCGTACGTTGACAAATTAAGAAGACCAACGACGCGGTTGCAAAGGCGGCAGTCACGGGTGCATGGCGATTTGCGAACACGGCGAGTCCCAGCGTGCTTGGTGACAGCCGTCGAGAGAAGACGCGGCGCTCGTCACTTCGTGGAACCAACGTGCGGACGCCTGCTGCACACATTGATTCAAATATTCCAACTACTGCCTTATTTTTCTTTGATTACCCTGCTCCCTTCTCTGCGGCGTTAAGCCGTGCTTTCTAATGGGTTGCAGAAGTAAAGCGCTATTTTTTTTTCCAAACGACAGCCATTCCTCAGCCCCAGCGTCAAAGCGCTCCGTAGTTTGCACAAGGGATACAGAAGGTAAAATCATGGCGCGTTCACGAGGCACCACTCCGCAACGATTCTGACAAGCCCTTTTCGCGACATAATACGACGCTCACGACGCTATGTAGAGCTGCAGTGGTATATACGGTATCATAATAATAATTGTTGGGGTTTCACTTCCCAAAACCACGATATGATTATGAGGGACGCCGTAGTGGAGGGCTCCGGAAATTTTGACCACCTGGGGCTCTTTAACGTGCACCCAAAGCTAAGTACGCGGGCCTCAAGCATTTTCGCCTCCATCGAAAATGCGGCCGCCGCGGCCGGGATTCGATCCCGCGACCTTCGGGTCAGCAGTCGAGCACATATATTAGGTATCGGCAAACCTAGACAATGCGGCGATCCGCGGCAGCGTGGCGGCGATGCTGGTGTTTCCAGAGCCACGCACAGTCACTCCCAGCAGATACAGGTATCCGAAGTGGGCGATGTAGCGGCGCATGGCCGCCAGCGAAGGCGTCAATCGGTCGAGATCGGCCAAGGTGAGAGGCATCTCGACCAGAGCCACGCCGTCCATAGAGTTCTCCTCGAGGAACAGGACCAGCTGGCCAACGAAGCGCGTGAACCACTGGTCGCCTTGTGCGACGCCCGTGTGGTGACGCATAAACTCACCAGTGTCCAGGGCAACCAGGTACTTCGCATCTTCGTTATGCGACTTCGCAGACGCGAAGCGGTTGAAGAACTCTACTGCACGGTGATTAATTCATTCATTCACCTACTCATTGGGTCACTCTGCTCGAAAAAGCAAAAAAAATTGAAACGCCGATAACGCCATTTTCATGCATGGAAAGTTGGTATAACACGCGAATTAGCAACGAGTACACAGAAAGGTTTAACACTATACACGATCGTCTGTGTATGATGAATGGTACATTGCATGTCATACTGCTGCAATCACCTCACGGCCGCCAAAAAGGCTGAACATCACAGACACGCTACGCTCGTTTTGGTGAATAGGAAATTTAAGCCTGATTTTTATTTAAGAAATACGAGTGCACTAAAAATGTAGGTGGGTGTGACATATTCTGCGGTATATTTTGTGTCTCAGGGTTCAATCACAATGCTTTGCAAGTATTTGTGTTTTGCGAGTGTACGTACCTTTTGAAAGAAACGAAAAAGTGCGGTGAGAGTCCTCGATTTACAGAGGGCGTCAAAAATTTAGAGACCGCTAGGTCTGAGAAAACTTTGAATTTCCCAGCAAATTGTGACTGCATTCTCTCGAACTGCACTGTACATGTTCTTAGCGTGTTTTAGAATACGCCGGAAATCTAAGTTCAAGGCTGCCTGCCGACGCAGCAAGAATATTGAGCTTTCTCTTGTCTATAGTGGTCCGTAAGCTTTTGGAGCTGGCTGTACGTCCGTGACGATTCATGACCCCACGGTCAAGTTACAATTATTCTCAGCTTCATACGAGTGACGGCTGCGAAGTCCGTCTCACTTACTCTTATTGAAGCGCGGCACGAACGTCTCGTTGTTCTTGTAGATGACGCTCTGGTAGATCAGGTAGTCGCATCCTTCCTCCGGCAACTGCGCCACTTCATGTTTGACGTCAGATACGACGCAGACAAGCGTCGGAGGCTCTCCTACGTGAGCGCGAGCAATCGGCAAATAAAATGAGTTTCCGCGCCCCCACACGTTTCATTGTATTAGAATCAGCTTGGTTCACATCCACGAGGAAAATGAGAAGAAGAAACTGCAGGACGAAAAATTAAATAGTCATCGTTTACCTACAAATTCTACGAGCTCACTTTAACATAAATTAATTTTACAGTTGCAATAATTAGAATGTAAAGATCAATCACATAGCCGACACTTTTACAAATATGGAAGACAAGACATGTTCTTCTTTCATAAGCAGCTGGCGTGATCGTTTTCGCGACGAAGATGATGTTCCACTGTGTAGTTGAACGAATTGAAGGTATGTGCACTTATTAGTCAATTACTGTCGCTTAAATGTGTACGTTTGCTGTTCGTTTGCATTAGGCTCTATAATTTGCGGCACATCTGACATGTTCTGACGACTCTTTAGTAAGCTTATCGAAGCTTACGTGCGGTATATGAAGGCCGTTTAGGTCATCTGTAGCCTTTCTTTTATCGTTATATTTAACTGCATCCTCTTTTTTTTTCATTTGCTAGGACACCTCCACGCCACTGCTGACACTGGGATCGGTGGAACGACGTAACAAATAACAAACAAAAAAGAACTGATTATGAAATTAATCGTTACAAAATATGGCATCTGTTTTCAATCTCCCATTTCTGAAGTGTGTCCTTCTGGAGCCACGTATTTGCTAACGAATTTCACACAACTATGATGCTAGTGACACAAATACTCGTCAACTGCTATAGTACTTACTGTCATCGTTAACATCGATGTACTTGCTATCCGGAGCTGTAAGATTCAAGCACGTAAGCACGTAAGCCACACCTTCTCTACAGTAGCAGAGTGCTCAGGTATCTCACCTTTTTTCTCGTCTTCCACAACTTTCTTGTAACCTGCACAGTAAGAACAAACAGCAAGCACAAGCATATTAAGGTTTCTCATTGTAATTCACTAAAAAAGAACTATTCGTAGTATCAGTGGGCAGCCGGTTGTGAGAGCGATAATGTTTGAAGCCTAGATGCTGTCCAATGACGAGTAGTCGTCACTAACGTTGGGGACGCGGAGGGTACCACTAACGACTGTCGACATCAGTTTGGCAAGCATTGAAATAGTTTCCCTGGTTCTTACTCGTCATAACGCTATCCAGTTTACGTTCACCTATTCTCTTTTATTTTCACATGCTCTGCGCATTTTCAGGAGAAACACTGGATGAATGTTTGCGAAATTGTGCTATAGAGTCTGATGCAGAAAGAGCTACAAAAATCCACCCACCTGTTCAACAGAAAACTCACAGCATCTCTTATGCATTCACCTAAGATGACTTCAAGGCGAAGGCCGTTTTTTTCTTCTTGTGTCGATCCCCCTGCCCCCGAAAGCTTTCTGCACTCAGGGTGGCTTTGCACCGCCTCGGGGATCGAGGGCACTTAAAGCTTTCTGCACCTCACGTAAAGCCCGGATCGGCCCGCCTAGGACCAAGCGACGATGTCATTTAATGACATCATCACGTTACGTCCAATTATTGACGTCACAGTGACGTCACAAATTTTGGGGATGTGACGTCACGATGACGTCATAGGGTGACGTCATCGCATGATGACGATTTTATCGTAAGGTCTGGCCAAATCGCGAAAATGTCGACGGCCAATTTTCGCGTTTGACGAGGCTTCCAAGGCTTTAGATCGCCTTAATAAAATATGGAGATTAGATGAGCTGGGAAGCCATCCGTCACGCACCAGCTCCATCAGCGATGGCGTGTAGGTGAACAAAGGGTGTTGCCCGCTTTCTTGAACACTGCGTTCCAGGTGCGTCGTAGTCAACGTTGAACACGGCGACGCAGAAAGACGGGTGCAGCCTCTTGGCAGCCCGCATCTGAAACGCAAGTACAGACAGGGCTCACTCCGCCAGCGTCGCGTTGAACTACCTCATTCCTACAGCGGCTAAACTGCCATAAACCGTGACCCGTGGAAAGGGTTCTAGCGTGAAAAATTCTGCCTAATAGATTAAACTTGTGAATAGTCAAACGATTCTACGCAGTGAAACAACATTCGAACCTTGAGAATGTCCAAGACATATAACCTAAAGGATAGCCGCAAGGATAACCGACCATCGTTATAAAGTCAGTATTCCGATATGCCACACCAATCATTTTTACAATTCATTCATCCCCCGTACGTCATCAAGTTGGAATCACCTTCCCCGATTTGTCGTCGAGATTACTGATAACCCTAAGTTTAAGGCTGCTGTAACTAACCTGTTATTGTCACAATGGTATTTTTGTAAGATTATAGTATTTCCATTTTTGAGTAGCCCATCTGTCTTCCTTTTTTTCTTTTTTGTTTTTGTACACGCCTTTATATTGGCATATATTGCTGCAACGGTGCATTCTTTGTTTCATAGGCACGTGCTTGTGCTTGAGTGTTATTTCGTTAACTTTGATTGTTGCAATAGGCCCTGTTTTGCTTTGCATTTCTAAATCAACTGTTTTTTGTTCTTTTACTGTGTGCTGTTTATTGTTGGTTTCCTTCATTGTATCTATGTAACCCCGAAGTTTTTGCTTTTTTAACTATGTTGTATTAAAAATGTAACCCACTCCCCTCTGTAATGCCTCCGGGCCCTGAGGGAATTGAAATAAATAAATAAATAATAGATACCTTCATGGTCAGCAGATGTGCCGTCTCGTACGAAAGCCACTCTTCATTGACGTAGCGGAACGCCGCGCCGTAGCGATCATCCAGCGTCTCCGAACCCTGTGTGTCGCACACCTGAAGAGCACAGCAGAATTATTTCGTTACAGACAGCCCGATCACTCTGAGCAGCGTTTTACCTCCAAAAAAAATATAATAATAACGCATGCGTGGGTAGTTCAGCTCTCACCCGTACTCAGTGAGTCATTTTCAGCAAAGTAGCATCAGGTTCCTTTAATGATTTTTTTCAGGTCATGAAACTCCCGCGTAACGCTATGGGAGAGCTTCATATAGCGCCCACAGGTGCCGCCCCGCGGGATTGGCGTTGTTAGAAGGGCAATCAACCAGGAGGGTGACAGCGGCTACCCGGAGAGGCGGTCGCCATTAGCAATGTTGGAGCAGCGTGTTGATCTGCGTGCTTGTTCTCCGCCTCAACGTGTGCCTCCATGTGGTGACTAGGCATGCCCACATACCCTACACTGGTACATTTTAATTACAAAATACGCAATATGTGGGATTTAAAAATATTTTAGATTTTTTGAATTGAAAAGGAAAACAAATTGAAATGTTCTTGAGAGGCACCGTACAAGTGTGAGCTCTGCAATATTTTCCGTGTGTTCCTTTACCGTGCACCGAAAGCAGTTTACACAAACGTTTCTGTGTACTGTCCACATCGAATTAAAACCATTAAAACAGGCGGGAATAGAACATGCGACCTTGAGCTCAAAAGCAAAACACCACAGCCAGTAAGCACACACGGGGGTGAAGCAGGTCGTTCTAAGAATCATGTGAGACGCGATAAACCGCGAAGGCCTCAAACATGGAAGGTTTCATTTAGCGCGAGTGAAAGACGAGCGAAAAAAAGACACACAAGGACACACACACAGCACCGTATGTGTATTTTTGCGTCCTTTGTACAGCCTTTTACTCGCGCTAAGAAAAACACATGCAAGATGCGATACCAACAAGTCCACATGGCTGACTTGGAAGTTAGCACTACAAACTGCTGTGACGTCCAGAAATTTATAAGCTGCTGCTCGGTGATTATTTATTGCTGTAGAAGCATTTCTATACAGCCAATCAATCGTCAGAGAGAATAGAAGTGTATACGACCGGTGGCTTCTCCGCCGACGTGAGACACGAGGTTCCGACGGGCCTTAGGATGGGCGCTCGAAAGGCATGGGTTGCCATGCTGACCGATATGCACACAGGGACTTGCTCAGTGGAAGAACGCGCCCATACTAGCGCATTTTTCTGCGAAGAGGTACCAAATACAAAATAGTTTAGTCAGCTTTAATGCTACGCCACCGTGTGGTGCATCATCATATGCAATACGACAACGTCTCTGAAGTTATACATTCACGCGAGAACACAAACAGCGACGTGTATGCTCATGCAGCGAGCGGGACAGCCCATCGTATATATATATATATATATATATATATATATATATATATATATATATATATATATATATATATATATATATATATATATATATATATAAGGCAGGATATTTATCTACGCGTGTGTGTGTGTCTCTCGTTTTAGCCACGTACAAAGGTGATACTTTTACTATATATAAGTGATGCAAGACTAGGCGGATAATACAGGACAGTAATGGTGTTTGACTCATGGCTGAGTTGCTCCAAGTACGCACAACTGGCACAAAGGACAGGGCAGACGCTATAAAGCCCAATGAAATGGTCTGCACAATATGACCCATCAAACCAGAACAACTTTACAGGGTCATTTCCTGACCAGTCGAACATTCTAGAGCTCTTTGAGTGCTCTGCCGTACTATGACCCACAATGCCAAAAAGCATACCTTACGAAAACATTTTCTGAAGCGGTTGGAGCATTTTGAGCCTGTAGAGCGTGCTCTGCCGCGCTATGACCCACAATGCCAAAAAGCCAACCTTACAGGAACATTTTCTAAGCTGTTAGAGCATTTTGAGCCTGTAGAGCGTGCTCTGCCGCGCTATGGCCAGCTATGACTCACAATGTGAAAAGCCAACCTTAGAGGAACATTTGCTGAAGCGGTTGGAGCATTTTTAGTCTGTACAGCGTGCTCTGCCGCGCTATGACGCATGAAGCCAACAAGCCAACTTTACAGGGGCCTATTCTCACTCATTCGTAGTGTTGAATGAAGTACTAACATTGCACTTGGGCCAGGACGAGCAATACATGGCAGGAATGTGATTGCACTCCCTACGATAGCTTTCTCTATGTGGATAAAGACGGTGCCATTGCTCCCGGTATTAAGGTTGATAGTTATAAATTTTTAAAATGACACTTTGTCTATAACTTCTTTAATGTTTACCCAATTGCCTTTCACTATTTGGAATATTTGCATCATTCCTTGTATATATTCATCCAGTATCTTTGTAGCAATTCATTTTATGTGATAAAACGAAAAGCAAACTAAAGGGGATGTGGAAGACGGAAAGTACCTGCGTTGCGTTCATCAGTAAACGACCAATTTCAATCGCCACGACAAGTTGTCATTACGAAGCAGATTCTTTAAGGAACTAGACGCGTGATCGTTCATCCTACGTTAGTTGATTAGCATTACAGCACTACAGCAGTACAGGCAAGTGAAGTTGCCCGCGTATGTAAGAACTAACTGACGCGGTTCAATTTTAAGAACGTAGACGCGTCACTTCTCACCATAGGAACGCTCTGACTGCAACCGTCACCCGTGTCGGCGTACAATGAAGGGTAGGCTGTCCTGCAGAACGCCCACGATCGCGTGAAGTGGGTCTGAATAATGAAGACTTCGGAAAGCCTGGGAAAGAGCAGGGAATACATTCGAAGCTTAAACTGAAGCCACCATTCTTTAAACGACGGAATGAGCCACGGCAAGCGTCACTCAGAAATAAAAAAATTCTATAAAAGAACAATGCTTGCCTGTATAAACAATTCTAAGCACTGTGCGCAGAGGTGACCTACATGTGTTAGTGATGTAGGTATTTTGATTCAAAGACAATACACAGCTGTGGAGACGATTACGTGGGATTTCGCACTTCCCTTACAGTTATACTGTAGGCGGTTGTCCATTGGTCACAGCAGGCTACAGTCAGCCACAAGACACATTATTAAGTTGCGCCACTATTCGCTAAAATATGCAGTAAAAATGAAGCATGACGTATGTTAGCGAAAATGGTCGTGCGTTCCCTTACGGCTATCAACGTGTTGCTGGTTAAGCCGAGGCGCACATGAAGGGCTTTACGATAGCTTTTGCCACGTGCAGTCCATGGAAGATAAAGCCCAGTGTGCAGGCAATCCAAAGGTAGGGCGACCACAGCACACTATGTGACAACTTACGAAACTTGCGCAACTCTACTAACTTTACTACTCCAGTCTCCATTGCGCAACCTCACTAACTGATTTGTTAGCAGCTTGTAATAGCAGCTTGCCCGTAGCAGCTTGTAATAAGCGTACTGCACAGATTGTTTAGAAATATCGTTCGTAGGATGCGATTGACATCTATTACTTTTCAGTTTGAATAAGAATTTCAATGACCTAGCTATTAGCTACCAGACTAGTACACGTTACAGAAAATAAGTAATCGATTACAATTACAATTACTTCCTTTAAAATGCAATTAATTACAGTGGTCAATTACAGCCCCAGAGAAGTAACTGAGCAATTATAGAAATGTAATCGCTTACTTCTGCGTTACTTTCCTTCAAAAGTTTATTGCCGTAGCACAATAACGCAAGTTTACTTAAACTGCAGCGAACTATATACTCTGTCTTGTATAGTAGAGAGAAGGCTGGATGCTTGTGTGAAGGCTGGGAGACTTACTGTGGCTTCTGTGATATAGAGTTACAAGTTGTTAACTTTCAACATGAGTTGTTTTTCAAAGTTGTCATAGCTGATTCTTCCACGTTTCCTCGTTAAGAGGTCACCTGCTACCCTGAACACTCTCTCAATGCATGCGCTGGAGTGAAGGGCGGTGTTATTACGTAGGAACACCTTGCGCACCAACTCGTAGTTATTAGTATTTATTAGTGCGCCCTACGAATGCCTCCTGCAGAAAGATGCCTGCGACGTCAGCCAAAAAGCTTATTCCCAGCCCTTTCCCGTTCGCTCCTCCTCCGCTCTACAAAAGGTGTGTCGGCTGCGAGCGCTCGTTGCGGTGGCCGTTCCAAACATTTGTGCCTCCGAGATCAAAGCAAGCTTTACTGTAGTCTCAAGGGCAGCGTCCGCCGTAGATGCTGCGCCAATGGCTGTGATGGCGTCACTTCCGACGCTACTGGAAGTAGTGTGAGCTGCGAACGCTTCTTGCAGATCCTACACTGAACTACGAGGGACCTTCCGCCCCAGAGGGAAAGCGAGCGACGTCGCAGGCCTTCAGTAAATGAGGCTTTAGTCTTAAGGCTCATTCACACCTGCGACTAGTACAGGACGCGCGACCATTTGCGAATGGCGGCCAAAAAGCGACTCTACGTGACCGATGTTCACCCCTGCGTGCGTACCTATACCCGTCGCCACAAAGAATTCACGTCTGCTCCTATTTCCATTGCGCTGTAAAATAAGCTCACATCCTGTTCCTCCACATTTGATTGGTTCAGAGGTTTGAGACTGCAGTAAAAATCGAGCAGCGAGCGACTGGGCCAAAGAAGTCGCTTTGCGACCAAAGCGGCCATTTGCGATTGTTTGAGACTAACTTGGTCGCGCGACCGGTGCTAGTCGCAAGTGTGAACGAGCCTTTACATTCTAAGCATTTCTCAGACGTCAGCACATGATTCTTACGAGAAAAGTAAGGTGAGCCGCTGTAAGACAATAGTTGGGTCCTCGTCGTAATCCTGAACATCGACTCCCAGAATAATTGAGTTGTCTGCTGGGAGCCTTCTTTTTAGAAGCTGTAAGAAAAGATAAACTCAGTTATCAGATTCTGAACATGCTTTTGAGCGCGAAAGGTGCACTCACCTTGACGAATATCGCGAGGGCAGTCAACTCCGTCGAGAAAAACTTCTGTTCAACGATTGCTACGCCGTCAAAGCCATTAACGGTGACGCGTCTCACGATCCTTGTAAAAGCGTCGTCATCTTCGTCGAACGAAGGATGTACACGAACCAAACATTTTTTTCTAGAACCCACATATTCCTTAATGTCTGATACATTCAGTGCTGAAAACAGAAAAAAACGCGTGAATATTGTAATGACCGCACGGAAACCACACAGAAAAACAAAGCACAGCCCAGCTCACTGTGACTTGCGAAGAAGAAAACTGGGACGGTCGCACGTGATAAAATTTCCCTCAGTGCAACTCGGTGTGGGGTCCTACAACACTCCTCGTCAAGACAGTTACTTTAAACTAACACTATTGTAACCCCTACTTGCATCAAATTAATGTTAAGTCAGGATTTTTTTACTGCCTATTGATGTCTGTTTAGTAACTAATTACTGCCGTATTTTTTTTTTCGTTATAAAGTACGCGCTTAACTCGGATAATATTTTTCGTTTGCTTTCTGCGAGGATGGAACTAGGTAGAGAGTACGTAAAGCTTTCAGTCCTTTGTTCTTTTGTTTACCAAAATAATGTACTACTAAACTGTCTCTGTAGCACAAGGGCACTCGGACTCGAAGCTATGACGTCAGATTGGTGAGCTCCTTTATTAGCCGTCATACTGACTTTTGGCTCATAAATCAATATAGTGCCTTGAACGCTACAGAACTGAAGTCAATCAATCAGATACCGAAATAAAAGGACGTTCCTGCACAAAGTGGTTTTTGGATATTGATACTGGCCAGCGCATAAACGATAATCAATTATTACCTAATTAGCTACAACAAGTGCACGCTCCCACCATGACGCAAGGTTTTATCGAGTCGAGGTCGACATAATTGGACGGTTATTTTTTATCGATCTATTTTCATCACGTCTAGCCATTGTGTTGGCTGATCAGTCCCGTCAACTACGCGAGGCGTCACACAAACATGGCGCCCAACAACAAAAGGTACAAGTTTGGAGTAGCCCTGGCGAAGTAACGCATGGTTTTTTTTTTCGCTGCACTTTCTTGTGTGCCTGTTTCCATTGGCCTAGGCTGGTTCTTCGGCACGTCTTCACACGGCTAATGCACAACCAAAGTTTGATTATGACGCCTCGATGAACCGCATTTAGCCGTCCTCTTGCAAGTGCCGATCGAGACCAGCGTCGCATGCCGTCAAACGCCAGCCGAGGTATGCAATATGGAAATGCTGTGGACTAGTTGACTCATCGTAAAATAATAAGCTGAACAAATTTCAACAATAATCAATCGCTTCCGCCTTTTTCTCTTGTTCTTTGTTGTCAGTTGTTTTCTTCGGATTTTTCTGCTATCGTGTTCTTTATTGTTCATTTTGCTTTATCATCATGTTATGAGTGTACCACTGTATCTGATTACCGGAAATGCAAGACAGTGAGCGCTTCTGGCGTTAGGGGATGTCAGAAAGGTTATCAGGTTTTCGCGCTTCATCCAGGTGACGCATGTGATAAGCGTGCATTTACGCTGACCTCATGGCATTTCGTGCAATAAGAACTGGTAGTATGAGATTTGCCCTGTCTCGCCGTCTTTACCGTTGAAACTTATAGACCTTTTTTTCGTGGGCGCCGCCATATTGCCTAGCGGGCGGCGCCGTCTCTGGTCTGGCAGCCCACTGGCATGTGCGAAGCTCCGCGTTTGTATGGAAAGTATGCGCGCGGCTGCGGTTGCAGTCGGTTTTTTTTCGTTCTGGCGTGCTGAATTTCGTATCACGAGATGCGGTCTACGTAGGAAATGACTCTGTGAGACGTCCTGAAAAGGTTAGATCCATTGAGGGTCAATGATGTTAATATACGGCGGCGCGAACGTGTCGCAAGTGGTCGATGTCATATATTTTCGGCACTGTCTGTTGGAAAACCACGCAAATATTTCGACTCGTTCTAGCAGGGCAAGCAAGTTCCGCCACTCTTAGAGGATACAATGAAATTTTTTCTTGGACTGTAATCTTTTAGTTAGTTTATTTTAATTCACGGTGTGTTTATGCTGTCGCACCGACTACCGCTCGTGCATGCGGTCATGCGTGAACACGCAGTCTCGATTGCATGGCACAGCATCTGTTCGTTGCTCACAAACAGTTGCCCATCTTGTTTCTGAACTTTTAAGTGGCCGCTTATTACTCGTCCGTTTATTGCCCACCGGTGTGGACGAAGTTAGAGCTGTTTACAGGGAGGTGCTGGTACATAAAAACGATGCTGATGTTGACATGCCGGCGCGCTTCTTTTTTTTTTCTTTTAAGAGTCGTAATATTTGATTGGATTTCGGCGGCGATAAGATGAAAATGGTTAGAGAGTTTCTTCTGCCGGTGAGGCACGAAGCGCGCCCGGGCTCGAGCATTTGATCGGCGTCGGATGTGATTCGCGTTTTTTTTTATATAACTTCGTATATCAGATGTACTGATCTTGCGGAATTCTTGCTGTCATTCGCAAAGCTGAGCAGCAAAATTGGCAGTTCAATAAACACTAGACAAGCGGAACAACGCGGTTTTTGTATCGCGCTTAGAAGATAATTAACTATCGTGTTATATATCATTGCGCGACCTGTCGAATACGGTTCTCGACCAGGTAAAAATTTGTCTTCCTGAGGTAGTTGTTCTACACACGGGGCGGCAGAATTCTTTTTTTGTTGTTGCTTCTTTTACTTTTCGGCTTTCATATCACTCATCGTATACGATACACCCCGCTGTCTTACGTAAGTTGCTACCTCACGACAAAGATCTCGCCACGTCCTTTCGATGTAGTTTTCATTGAATGTTCAGGTTTTACAAGGCTGGTACGGAGCAATAATTAAATGCATGATGCCGGTTACCCCGCTGCGAAGTGAGGGATTTCTCGTCCGTGCTAATACCGGTATACGTCAACTGCAGCGATCACCGTGTTGAGCCGGCCTGCGAAGCTAATTGTGAGACCAAACACATCATATTAAAATATAGTAATAAAACGAAGCGAAAACAACTCAGGTGGCTACTCGAGTGGTGCTTAGATGTTTTGGACTTTACCGGACAGGGCCGTAAATTACCGCTTGTGTACGTTCGCAAATCTGGCCATGTAAGATTGGCACTTGACTGCGTGGATCACTGCGAATTCCGGATATATTGCGGCAATTGCCGATTTAGAACCTGTACGCAACACAAACGATGTACCTTGAAGAGTGCGCACAAGCGTGACACTCTGCGTTTGGTGATGCACGTCGCATACTTATTCAGACAGCGGCTTCCTTTTTTCTCTAGGTGTTAGGACAACCAAAAACGGCACAGTGGTTTCCCGTTGACCTTTCGCTGGCTGACATTGCAATAAAGGAGGACAAAATTCGCAGGTCGACCTAAAACACGCAAAAATTGTTCGAAAACGCCACTCATCCAAGCATTAGCCCGCACACTCCGCGCCGTCGCGCACGAGCCAGAAAGGAGGAAAGCGCTGGTTGCCAGTCCGGTCCTCCTCGCCCGATGCAACGGTCTATAGGTTAGGTTAGGTTAGGTTTTAAACAGCGAAGCTGTTCTTAGAGTTCTTAGTCGAGGCTTCCCCGTCCGTTGGCGTAGCGCTGGTCACGGGGCCTTGTGGCGTGGCCAGAGTGGGATTCGGTGGGAGAGAAAGGGCTGCGCCGCGCCAAGATGGGTGAGGGCGAGGCTCGGTGGAAAGGGTGAACCAATGAGAGGCACACAAATATGGGTGAGGGTGAGCCTGATGAAGGGGGCATCAGATTCGCTGTTTCGACAGTGTGCGCGAAATGGAGCTGGCCCACTTTTTTTTTAGTACTTAGCCCGCAACATGATATTAGTAGCCGTCATTCATCAGACCTTGAAAACATTTTTCTCCGGAGTAAAGATGCGAATGGTCAAGAAACGAAGCTTAGCTATAGTGAAAAAGAGCATTGTTTGCTATTTATTTTTGGTATTTAAAACAATTAGCCGTAATTTTCAGTCCCCTAATATACAAACTTGAAACTTAAACTTTTTGTAGAGGGGACTAAAAGGTACCGTTTCTGCACACGAAGTCGAGCAGCAAGAGCAGTGATATCTACGAAGAAGGGCTAATGCAGTAACCTGTGTTAAGTGTTCGTGTTTTGAAACATTCACCATGTTTTTGAAGGAAATTTACGCTTTGACGTTTCATTGACTGCAGGCAATTCGACTTCATCTAGCATTAATAATTAAACGAATGAAAGGTATTGACTGTCTGTTCATGTTACCTGTGCAGCGCACAGAATCGTCATACTACAAATATTTCTAGTTGACAGCTTAAAATAACTTTTTTTCTTTTTCTTTATACCTTTTTTCACCCCCCAGAACAATTTTGCACCATTAGGATGTCTGTAAAATATACCTTACTGCTCCGAAACTCGTCCGCTATAGAGGGAAGTGAGAAGCGACATAGTAAAGATGTAGAGTTTGTCTCACCCGAGGTTGCACCGGTGTTGCCCCAGTCTTCGGGGTCGAACACGTAGTGGGTGCAGTGCCGACGAGGAAGCGTATGCAGTTGCGACCAAGAGGAGCTCACAAGACAGACGAAGGGCCGGTGCGACGGTCTCGTGCGGGATTCACCGCCTCCGCGCGGTAAAGGCTTGGAAGGCGCGAAGTTCTGCTTCACGCCTGCGTAAAAATCCTGCTATTTCTCCTACCACTTAAAAACAGCCGAGACAACAGGAGAGAGCAACAGCGCTTGTCCTATGTATTTATTAACGTGAGCATCGCGCTAATCATAAAGCGATTACATTCAGTGTAACTGAGCTGCGCATTTGTCTTTTTTTATATGCCGTGTCATCGTAGTCCTGTATTAATTTCACTTTCCTGCTCTCGACATTCCTTCTCCTAAGTTATACAATTTGCACAGCCGAGCCTTGACGACTGTAGCGCCACAGCCCATTGAAACAAAACAGAATAGAATAGCGAATGGGAAAATACGTTACCCAACGGCCGCCGCTTTCTCGAGTTCAGGTAGCCTGGCGAAAGTTTAGCAATCTCTTTCAATACCAACGCATTGTCAGTGCTTTAAGTTATAGGTCGGCGAGCATACTGTACCTGTCATGCGGAATATGTCCTTTATGGCGTTTTCTAGATTGGGAAATTGAACAAGCCACAGATTAGCTATACTTGAACCGTCTTATCCGTGCTACTTCACTAACCATTATAGGGACTGTTCTGAAGAACACGCACGTCGCTCGCGTTCCCGTCAGCTTGGTTGTAAGCTGTAAATAGCATCAGAAGTCAAATATTCAAACAGCAAGTATTTTCGTGCCCTCTCTGTATGTCATGCTAATAATGGAGAAGAACCAATTCGCCCGAGAGTATACCGCGTTACCGCAATTATAAATTAATTTCCTAGATTTTCTTAAAATCAAAAATCCCTTTATAAATTAGGGGTAAGAGATGGCGCTTAGGGCTTACGCTGGTTAAGTCATATTTGTTTAATATATGGTCCCAACTATGGTGCACTTTAGCCGGCCGTGTTCCCTATCGTGTTTCCAAACAATGAAGTTCTCCAAAGGCAGAATCTGCGGCCAACAACAACTGTAGCTTTGTGTAGATTAAAAAATTCGAGTCACGTCTACCAGAAAACTTCCACGTCATAAGGAAACCCATGCCTTCGCTAAAATTAAAGTCAGGGGGCCTATGCCAATAGGCATGGTGTTATTAAACCCACGGAATCACCCTGATTTAATTTTATATCTGAATCGACAGCCACTCACGAATCACATAATAATGTAACAATAATAATATCTATAGTTTCTAAAGTATAATAGCTATCCGAGTCGTAACAGCCACTGCTCCGTGGTTCTTTCTTGTGCAGTTATCAAGGGGTGAAAAAAAGAAGTCGTAGAAAAAAAAACACATCGATGCACCTTTTTCTTCCTTCGTCTTTTTTTTTTTTGCGCCTCGATAACTTGATCAGTATGTTTTGACAAACTAGCTAAAACGGAAGCTTCTATTTCTTTCAAATGATGACGGCGACGTACTGTACGTGCAAGCGCTATTAGTATAGCAATACAATGCCGCGCATGGTAAAGTAATGAACATAGCTTATTATAAATATTATACAAAAGCAACTAAATGTATGAAGACTGCTTGCGGAGCGAAAGGTTGTGAGGCGCGGATGACTTTTCTTTATTGGCATCTCTAAACGTGAATGTTAATTGTGTGCAAATGTACGTAACGCGCTTTGTCGAAGCAACACGCCTGTGGTCATGACTTGAGCCATCTGCCTTAGAAGATTTGATGTAGACAACATAAACAAAAATGTCCCCGCTAACGTAAACTGCCATCACCTTCTTCTATCGCAGCCAGTCGGGGAAAGCTCGTGTTTCCGCAGGTCGGTTTGTAGTCATCGTAGTCAATGTTGAACGCCACCACACATGCGGTAGGCTGATGGGCTATCACTCTGGAAACCTGGAAGCATCAAATGGGAGAGAGTCTTACGAGCAGTTAAAGCGAAAGTAAATAAAACAAAACACTCAGAAGAAAACCGAC
The DNA here is from genome assembly GCF_013339695.2 of Rhipicephalus sanguineus. NCBI lineage: Eukaryota > Metazoa > Arthropoda > Arachnida > Ixodida > Ixodidae > Rhipicephalus > Rhipicephalus sanguineus. Next base: position 157,088,342 of record NC_051181.1, on the reverse strand, counting down.
CAATAAAAACAGGCATTAGAAGCAATATCGCGTATTGGTATGATTACGACAGTAGTGCACATGCATCCTTCATTACACGCATAACGGTCAAAGAGGAAATACTGACCTTGCTTTTTAGGAGCTTAGGTTCTTCATAGAACTGCCACATGGTCTCTTTTCGGCGAGACGTGGAGTACGACGAGTTGGAAGCCATAATTTTCCAATCTCTGCTGTCGCAGATCTGAAAAGAATATTCAAGTGACATCAAGGTACGAGTAAGCAGCAATTATTAATGCACGTAACATCACTCCACGCTATATCACTTTTCGGCTGCATTAAAACAAAAATGCGCGTAAAAGCGTGTTTTTCTTCAGTTTCGTTTTCCAGACATTGAACATCCATAGCGACTTATGAAATTATGAAGAAACGGTTTTGACAAAAATGTTGTTGCACTTTTACTGCTACAAAAAAAATAGCTGGGTATGTTCGTAAAATATTTGCGGTTCAACAAGAGAGAAGGCTCGGACCGGATGTAGATACGAACCGCTACAGGGCCGTGGCAGTTTTCCAAAACAAATGAGCCGAGAATTTTAGCAACCGCCACTGCAGCGACAATCGCGACAAGACGCAAACGCCGTTACCGCCTGAAGAGAACACAAAGTGACATTTTTAACAGTGTTTATGAGGTGTCCTTTCACTAGAAAGAGAGTGAATAGACAACGCCCGAATGTTATTCAACACTATTACCGATACTTCGATAGACGAACCCTCCTACCTCGCTGTAACCAACGTCGCTCCTGCGTTCGCACGACCGTCGATCGTCCGTTGACGTGAACTGCAAAACAGCCATGTTCACTGACAGACAGACGCTACTGTTCTGGTTTAGGGTTTCCATCCACGAAATAGCCATCCTCTGCAGAGACGAGATGAAAAAGAAAAATTAGATGCGCAGTGCAATCTATTACACAAGAAAGTTCAGTGCTTGCTACGAAAAAAAAAATGCTTAAAATACTGCTCATCATTGCAAAAAACGACAGGAAGAGGAAGATGGAAGCTTGCGATGAAAAAATCCATAAACAGGGCGTGTGTGCTCGAGCCGACGTTTTGACAAGTGGACCTGTCTTCTTCACTTCCAGCCTTGAAGAAGACAAGTCCACTTGTCGAAACGTCGGCTCGAGCACAGACGCCCTGTTTACGGATTTTTTCATCTTCATCATTTCGTGAGATCAATGCCCTCATTAAAAAATACTCTTCGTTCGCAGTGCACGTTAGTGACATAAGCTTACATGCGCATTCTTGTTTATAAAGGCGAAAGCCTTATGTACCTCGTGCGAACGTGACCTTGAACACAAAGCGCGGCGACGACACCAAACGGCCAAGAAAATACTATGTGACCTCTCAGGTGAGTGAAAACTATGCAAAGCGAACCAAAGCACGATAGACATACATAATCGTGATCATAGTTATCTATACCGTCATGACAGCACTATTAGTGATCAGTGAAAGTTAATCAGTGAAGTTAATTAACGATTTCTATTTATCTGGGTTAACTAAGTTAATTTTCACATGTCAATCAGCGACATTAATTAATGGGGTTGAATAGTAAACATTTTTTGGACGTCGTCATAGGGCTGGACAGTAAGAATACGTTCTACGTACGTCCTTAATGCAAAACAAAGACGCTAAGGCTTTCACCTTCGAGTCACCTTCGAGTCTTACCTCTTACAGCTATGCACAATATTGGCACTGAATTACGAAAAGTAATCTGTGACTGATTACCGGTACCACCTAGTACAAGTGATCATACTAACACATTGATCGCATCGGGTCTTACGCAAGACTCGGCTATCCTGTTTTAACTCGTTTAAATAAAGAGGCACCTACCATGGAAACTGTGAACGCTTTTTTCGGCGCTTCAAAACTCGACGGCGGTTCCATCTGGCAGTAGCCGCGGCTGTGGTAGAAGTGCGTCTCGAAAACAAGTATATCCACTTCCCTGACAGAAACAGACAAGAAGTGTGTCTTCATACGCAGGATGCAACTTAACACGAGAGAAACAACGCAAATACAAGAATGGGCAAGTGACACGTTATGGTCCTTATCGCCAAGCTTTGTTTCCTCCTACGAAATATGAACTTTTTTTTTTAGTTTGATGTACGGAATGCACACTCGGTACTTTGAAAAAAAAAAATACAGTACCACAAGGACAAAAATTACTTTCATGCATTACTTGTCAGCTTATTTTTAAAGGTGTGCTGAGTGAACACTGCACAGAACGAAAAAAATACGGGACACACGATGTTGAGCGCAATACTTTCGTACTGTGCTGTGTATTTGTTCACTTTGCGAATACTTAAAGATGAATCAACACCAATTAGCTCACCTTGTAGCTGTACTCAATACTATCAGTTCGATAATTAAGGACATAAAAATTAACTCAGCTTGAACAAAGTCGCTTACTTTACGAGGTCGTTCATCCGCTTCGCGAGCAGCTTTGGAGGTACGTGCGTGTCCACAATTTCGACGCTCAGCAATATTTGTAGGTCGGCGTGCAGTACTGATCGCATCGCCTGGAAGAGAAATACGCATTCGCGCAAGGAATTAAAACGTTAGCCAGACAGCCTAAAACGTTCACATAAAAATGTCAAATGCTCCACAGTCATTTATAAATCGGGAGGTGGAGAGCAGCGAAAGGAGCTTTGCAAAAACTTGAGGACGCCTGAGATTCGCCTTGAAGAGTAGTACGCGGTAGCGAGTAGGACCAAGTTCGCCTCGTCTTCTCATTCGTTTGCCAGGCTTCGCTTCCTCAGTAATTGCCACAACTGTGACGCGAGGAAAAGAACGTTTGTGCGCGTAACATAGGCCGCTTGAAACTCTGCTAGAATGCATGGCTATACCGCAGGTGCAGTTGCGAAATGCCCACTACGCCATGATTCATCATATTGCGAATCGGCGAAGTAACCACTACGTGTCGGTAAGGCAATACGTGCAACAGAACACTTGGTTGATGCTGTTGATGCTGCTGATGAGTAACTATGCCAGAGCGCTTTGTAATGGATGCGGACTTAAACCATCCCCTCGTTGCGCAATTCCCACGGTGTTACGCTGGTGCTATTCCACTCTTCTGCCACGCAATATTACATGTGTTAACGGTACTTCTCGTACTACATGACGGCTGTATACGGCTTTTCTTTTTTTCAGAAGCAGTTTCAAGCACTGGCGTGGCTCAGTGTAAAACACCGGACGGCCACGCAGAAGGCCTGTGTTCGATTCCCGCTCGAACCCAAGATTTTTATTTTCATCTATCTCGATTTTTCGCTCAAAAACTGCCAGTATTCGAAATATTAACGCGAGAGCGTTAAAGAAATTCCGACGTCGGTAATTTCTTTAACGCTCTCGCGTTAATATTTCGAATACTGGCATTTTATGATAGCGCATATGGATGTCCATCGAACTGTGCAACTTGTACCCTTTTCATTCATTTGTTACGCTCTAACAGAAAACAGAGCAGACTCATTTTTATTGTGTTCACTGCATTCTTAGTGCGACATTAAAATAGATGGTGTGAAGCAGCTCGGACACTTCGCAAGTGAGCATGACGTACACCAATTCAGTAGACGCTAGCTCAAAACGAATTGACGCAATGTACGGACGCTACACTCACTAGTATATAATTTTTGATGGACGGAATCAAACACACTTCTAGGCAACAATGCAGGCTAAGTAAGAAGAACTTGCTTTTTCACATAATTATTTACTTTTCAGTAGCTTATATAATTAAATTTGAGACCTAAGATTTTTGTTACGTCCACCTAAATTTATTATGCAGGTGCTTCTTGCAAGAGACCTCGCCGTGCTGTAAAGCACAGCGGCTTATCCAATGAACAGCCTCGGGAGTACGGCCACTTTTTTATAAACAAACATTTTGCAATAAAAATCAAGAGGTGCACGGCGGTCTCACGCGAAAGATGTGGGCGAACTTGACGAGCGCCGTGGTTGTTCGCGCCAAGTTCAGCAGAGCGAGACCGTGTAGCGCGTGTCTACGCAGGAAGCCGGCCGCCTGCAGCGCCACGTACGCCGCCGTGCGCGGACCCGACTGTTCCAAGTTCGCCACGAGGGCCGAGCTGCCGCCACCGGCCAGGGCCGCCAGGTGGCGAGAGTGCTTGAGGGACCAGGCCAGCCTCAGGGCGCGATCTATAATCGGTCGCGCGAAGAGAAGAAATAAATGCTAGGGCTTTACGTGCCAAAACCACGATTTGATTGTGAGGCAAGACGTAGTGGGGATTAACTTCGACCACCTCAAGTTACTTAACGTGCACCTAAATCTGAGCACACGCTTATTCTTTGCATTTCGCCCCCATATAAAAGCGGCCGCCATGGCCGGGAATCGAACCCGTGTCCTCGAGCTTAGCAGCGCCTCAATCTCTAAGCTACCACGGCGGGTGGATTGTGAGAAGGAACCACAAGGCCGCGAAGCTAAAGGTAGAGAAAAACTATGAGGTAACTGGTGGAGCTGTAAGAAGACATGAAATGGAGCCCATGTAGCGTGCCGTCGCAACTATTGTTATTCGGAAAGCGTAAGGCAAATGGAGAAAAGCGGCGGCAGCAACGTCCGAGATCAAGAGCTCATACTATTCGATCGGGGCTCTATATGCACGCTAGCTCCGTGACGCTGTTGATGACGTATGATACGGACACGCGACGGTGACGGAAGACGGTACCGGAGGATTAAAGTTACAGATAGAAGTTACCAATTCCGAAATAGATCATATAAGACTAATGAGGTGGCCCCGGCCAAGCGTACAATACTCACCAGAGAGGAACACCGTCCTCGTATTCAAGTCGACAGAGAGCCCAGGGTGGACAATGTGCGTGCACAGCCGGTCCGGCACTTGACTATTGTCATACATTTCGCCAGACACCACGCACACCAGCGGCCTCCCAATCGCTGCGAAGAGTTAGCCGATTAGTTCGATCGGCATTCCTGTTCTGTTATTGGGGATCTACAATGAACACCCTCGTAAATGATTGAAGGTGCTGTATCCAATCGTCTGTAACTTAGTATGAGTTTCGTTCAGTTATTATACATTCTATAGAATGAAAAGAGTAAGTATCGCTAATGCCGCTTCTCTAATTGCGATTCAGTGCTTTGCGTTCCAATTCGCAGCAAAGTGAAGCAAAGGAAGAGTAAACGATATGCTTGTCAATATAAATCAAAAGTAACACATCAAGCTAATGGCGCTTAATACAGGGTGATTCATTTAGAACTGACCTATTTCATTGGGCTGTAATTTCGTTATAGATTATCCTATTTTAATACAGTTTGCGGCAAAAGATTCACGAAGGACAAAAATTTAATCGCCCGCACTCTTTTTGATGTGCAATGCAGAAAAAAATTAATAAAGAAGAAATAACGAAAACCACGACATCCCGCGAAAATCCATACAATGAGGGACTGCATACTATTGAAGTCAGAACAGTTTGACGTTTCGGGTAATCATTTCAAAATATGCCGTAGGATAAGTGATTGTGAACCTGTACAATTTTTACAAACCTTTATTAGTCATGTTTGGCATGCCGCACTGCCATCAGACTTTCAACGTTTTATAGGCGCAAGCCATCCTCCCTGTATAGCATTTCGCGTGGTTTTCGTTACTTCTTAGTTATTCTGGCCTTTTTAGTTGCACATCAAAAGACGGGGGACAGGTCCTTCAATTTTCGCCTTTCCTGGATGTTTAGCTGCAAACCGCATTAAAAATTGGATACTTTGTAACAAAACGGCAGCCCAAAGAAATAGGTCAGTTCTAAAAGAATCACCATGTATAATAACAACTGCTGTGGTTTTACGTCCCAAAACCACCGTATGACTACGAGAGACGCCGTAGTGAAGGGCTACGGAAATTCACACCACCTGGGGTTCTTGAACGTGCACCTAAATCTAAGCATACGCGTCCGCGGGCCTCTAGCATTTCGCCTCCATCGAAATGCGGCCGGGATTTTGATACCGCGACCTTCGGGTCAACAGACAAGCACCATAACCACTAGACCACCGCGGCGATTGTAATGGCGTTTCGAAGCCTTTACGATCATCTCGTTCACAATAGCAACGAACATTCACAGTCGCTGCTTATGAACTTCGAAGTTAACGAAATAAACGTGGTTAACTGTCTCATGGACTGTAGGTGTCCTGTTAAGATAATGTGCTGTTTGTTGATGAATGTAGAATGATTGCAGCAGCAAGCTTTGAGATGGAAATCTTTTTCTGGCGATGATAGCCGACGTCGTCACGTCGAAATGTCACGACAGGACAAATGTAAATAACCACTCTGGTTATTACAAGCTCACCTGTCTCGTCGTCCTCAAGCACGAATTCACGGTTTTTTCTCCCTGCACGTAAAGATGCGCGAAATCAAACCGACGTCGAACGTCATATGAGACGCCTTACCGACCTAACCTAATACTGACGATTTCGAAAAGGTATGAAGAGCGCGACACGTTCGTTTTTAGTACTAACAAATGTAAAAGTTGTCGCGCAACGTTGTGTCACAAAATAAGGTCATTAAATAAATATTGATTCGATAACTGCCACTAACACTAAATTGTAACCCATAATCTGAGACACTGCAGCAGCTTACAATGTTACCCGTGCAACATAAAATTTTAGACAGCCGTTTACACTCACCGCGTCCTTGTTCAACAGTGACTGGAAGATCAACTTCGGCGCTGTCTGAAAAAAAAGAAGAGCACAATGCCTATTGTATGCAATAGCTATATATCGTCGCAAAGCTTGTGAATTCAAGTGGACAGTACAGCACGGTGAGATATCACCGCAGCGAACCAGCTTTATATTGAACGTCATACTCAATGAATCAGGGTCGCAGCCAGAAAACGTTTTCGGGGGAGGGTGGGGGGGTCTAGAGTTGATCCCCACCCCCAGCCCTCCCTCCCCCTCTGGCTACGCCAGTGAATTGAATATATGAGCCAAATACCCAGTACGTACAGGGCGATCGCAATTCAAAGGATTGCCTTTTCATGCAATCATGCGAGTTGGCGCCACCATTTGAGAAAAGCACTACATTACAGCTTTTAGTGCAAATTTGGAGTTTTCGGTGACAGTGGTATAGGTTTTTCAATCAGATGCATTGAATGCAGTTTTTGAAAGCTGGGACAGCTCTGAACGGTCAGCGCTTGCGAGTTTACAGAACGCCCTGCGAATCCCTTTAATATCCTCGTCTGTTATCCTTCTTCATTTCTGACAGAATACTGGCGCTGAATACTAAGCGAGGTAGCAGAAACGACGTGAGAGGTCGTGTAGAGCACCGCTTACCCAGCGCGCTGCGCAGCGCTGACAGGCGAGGATATGGATCTCCGTGGCAGCTTCCCTGCCAGTCCTCGAAGTCCGCGTTGAAGACAGCCACGGAGCCGCGTTGCGAGGCTCTCCGAACAGTCACTGCCTAAAACGGGGAAGGGCCCTGTTCCACAGCACCGTTCCTTCATACCATCGGATCAATACTGTAGTTCTCAGTTCTGGAAATACGCTAGATTAGAACCGGAAGAATTGTTGACACTGAGGACGAAGACTGGCGCGTGTATTAGTTTCGTTGTTTGGCTCCAAGGCAAGGATTTCGCTGTCAGAACACGGTCATGAGTCAACATACGTTCCTGCACAGCACTCGCCGTATTTGCCACTCAGCAAATGAACTGCTGCGGACGCTTGTCGGATTCGACGTACTGTCCATAGTTCCTGCTTATTCGTGGTTCACCGAAATAACTAAAAAATTAAAAAAAGTTAAGCATCTTTTGCACTGGTGGTGCCAAGCCTGAAGGAAGTGCGGAGCTGGGTGGCCTCCTTTGTTTCTTCGTTTCTCTCTTTCTTTCCTCTCTTTCTTTTTTTTTTCACTCTCATCTCTATTTTCTTCCAGGTTTCTTTTTGTCTGTTTATTTCTATTTCCTTCTTTCTCTCCCTCTCTCTCTGTTTCTCGCTTCCTCTTTCTATCTCTTTCTGTCTCTGTTTTTCCCTTTCTTTCTCTCTATCTTTCTTTCTGTGATATACTTTACTCTCTCCCCTCCTTCTCTTCCTCCTCTTTACCCTCACTCCTCTTTCCCACCACCTTGCTACACTGTACTACACAAGGCTAGCGTGCCTGGATAGCCGTGTGGTTACGATGCTCGCCTTAGGATCGTGGGTACGTATGTTCGAATCCCGCCTCATCAAGGGATTTTTCTCGTTCTCTTTCTTTCTCCCTCTCTGTATTCGTTCTCTCGCCCATTCGAGTTATTGCATCCCACGCCGGATAAATCGGCGCAGCGGGAGAGAGCGCGCCGGGCGCACATGTTCGGGGAGCGAAGCAGAACATGAAGAGAACGAACAGAGAGCGCACCGGCCCAGTTATTGCGTTGCACACGCTAGAGCGGTAAAGGCCATTCATGGAAGTGATAGTTTATTGGAACGTATAACGGCATAACGAAAAGCATCTGCTAATCATCATAACAGCTCTGATGTAAAGAAGTAAAGAGAACGTGGTGTGTTTCTTACTGCAGTTTTCATCGATTCCGGCGTCTCAAAAGACAGGACTTCGTTGTCCTTGGCAGCGACGGCGGTCGCAGTCGCGTGCAGCTCCAGTTCTCTCCAGCCGGTTTTGTTGCACACCTGCGTTTCCAGCATTTGCACACTGCGCTTGACGAGACCATTCGCACGCCCTAAATTGTTATAGTCGAAATGGCTTTTCGGTGGGTAGTATTACGTTCCCAGCTGAATTTGTCAATTTGGCGTACACTCCAAATTTATTTATCTATGTGAACATACCGTTAACCCACATTTGTGGGTCAATACAGGGAGAGAATACATAAAATAACAATTGATACGTAAGGAACACTCAAGTAACATCAAATGCAAACAATAACAAAAAAATAAAAAAATATCAAACTATCAAGTGGCATGACAAGAAACGTAAGACATGAAGACGCCATACAATGAATTTCAAGGAATATAGCTATCAAGCAAATTTTCAAAAGCCATTATATCAGTGCACCCAGCAATATGTGCAGGTAGTCCATTCCATTTTTCATAAAATCGGGAAAAACGAATACCGAAAGACGTTTGTGTGGGCGGCATAAGGTCTAACGGCAGCACTATGATTTATTCTGTTGGTAAATCTACCAAGTTAAAAGTAACGCGTCTGAAGTTAAAAGTAACCGCTGCCGGTTATATTACAAATATTTGCAAGACTAACGTATAAAGCTTTGTCGCTCGCTGCGGGGCACTCAAATACCATGTATCGAAGAAAAGAAAAAATGAAAAAAATTTGGTCTTCGAAGTTTTAGGCAAATGAAACCGCTAGCGCTGTCGAAAAAGGCTATATCGCGAATGAAATTTCTTGCAAATACATTTGATTTTCATTGAAATACATCTACGTAAGGTAAGCATTTCATAATGATCATATGTCCGCTTCGGTGGAACAGTGGTTACGGTGCTCAGCTGCTGACCTGAAGGTTTCGGGTTCGATCCCGGCCGCGGCGGTCGCATTTTCGATGTAGGCGAAATTCTAGAGGCCCGTGTACTGTGCGATGTCAGTTCACGTTAAAGAGCATTAGATGATCGAAACTTCCGGAGCCCTCCCCTACGGCGTGCCTCATAATCATATCGTGGTTTTGGCACGTAAAACCCCAGATATTATTATCATAACGATCACCTCATGCGAGTTCGTTCACACGCGCACTGTTAGGCTTGTCGGTTCGGAGTAATGCTACGTTATTTACCTGCGAGTATTCGACGTGCTCCTCTAGGTTGCAGGACGCTTCCAAGGCAGGGCGCTGGTACACTCGGTATCGAAAGGCTCTCATATCTACGGATACGAAAAGCAGCGGTCCCTGTGGGCTCTCCTCCTCCATTTGCCTCAGCCATTCAGCAGCCGTATCCTGAAAGCACGCAAAAGAAAGTAAACCGCTGAATGCATCACGTTGGCTTTAACTTACGAAGTCGTTGTCAAGGAATATATGACGGGTGCCGTGACATTGCAGAAAGCGTACTCTGATACATCGACCGTCTTGCTTTCTTATAAAAGCGCTGATGAAGAAATGCTGTTCGTTCTTGTGCAGTGCGCACGAACCCAAAGCGATAGCAGAAGGCGAGCTTCTCATCAACGTTTTGCGCGCTCGTTCAAGTGCAGTCGTGGTCATAAGTTTGGAGACCACGCGAGCCCGCGGCAGTGTGCGTGCGCACGCCGTCTAACGGCTCGGTGCCTACTGTCAAAAGTCTCGCAGTGCGCATGCGCAGCCACATGCGGGAAAGTCACGTGATTTGAGCAGAAACGTCACGCATGGCACAGCGGCCAGTCGTTGTCGAACTTGGCTCTGCCAGTGGTGATGCTGGCAAAACAGTGCGAACCGCCGAGCGGCACGGCGTATATTTACTGGCCCTTCAGTGACACGAACCAATCAGTGACACTGGAAAAATAGCGATACTTACGCAACGCCAGGTAAAACCTTCCATTTCATTCAAATTTTACGGCGGTGGAATGACGCCATATGCCACGTGACTTTCCCTGATGTGACGGCGACCGGAAGTTTTGCTAATTAATGCGCTCTTTAGGATACGGAAACGCGCGTCCGCGTACGTGGCTTTACCATGGGCAAGGTTGGAATGCATGTCTTTCTCTCCTCGTGGAGAGTCGACGCCGCCATCACACGGCAGGGACCGACGAATCCCGGGTAGTGAGTGTTCAGCACGAACATGTCGGTGAGTCTGGAAGCGGAGCCACATTACGCCTTTCAGCGACGTTTCGACAAAGCCTGACAATACTCACTGTACTGAAATCAAAAGAAAGAAAGAAAGAAAGAAAGAAAGAAAGAAAGAAAGAAAGAAAGAAAGAAAGAAAGAAAGAAAGAAAGAAGAAAGAAAGAAAGAAAGAAAGAAAGAAAAGAAAGAAAGAAAGAAAGAAAGAAAGAACAGAAAGAAAGAAAGAAGAAAGAAAGAAGAAAGAAAGAAAGAAAGAAAGAAAGAAAGAAAGAAAGAAAGAAAGAAAGAAAGAAAGAAAGAAACCAAACGCACGAACGCTGCTCCCACAAATTTATAGTTCGCAGCTTACAGGAAAATGCATGGATTCAGAAAACTTCTGATTTATACATCATACACGATACTATAGTCGGGTATCTAGAAAAGCGTTGATATATCAAATAATTCTAATTTTAATAAGGCGTCCTACCGAGCTATTTGCCTGATGCTCGGAACAATGAGCGAAGTGTCGTCAGCATCGGTCAGCACTTGTACGCTGAACAGAAGACACAAGTTGTTCTGCTTGTAAATAGTGTGCAGTATCTGCAAAGACGAAGAAGAATAGTCAGTTCAGTTCATCTGAAAGCGCCACACGTTTAATCCACCGGAGCAAAGAACGATTGCGCCCCTTACGACAACTGCATCGAGCAGGCTGCCTTACGAGTTCACTCAAGCGCGACAGGAGACGAAAACACAGGGGCAACGACAAGCCAAGTGCGTTGTTATCCTATTTCGTTGCTCTGTAAAGTATTCATGACAAAGTGAGCTCGGTCCCGGCTAATGACGCTTAACCAGAGCCGTGCATTGACACACGCAATATTAAAGGTACACGTCTATTACACGGATGGTGTGTCTGCGTTTGTGCGCTCGATAAAAACAGTGAAATAATAAAACAAGTGCGTGCGTGTGCGCAATAAGAATAGAAATAACTAAATCATATAGAAGAAAAAGAAACATTCACGAGGTACAATTTCTGCGTTAATAAAGTAGGAAGCTAATACGTCAGAGACAGCAGCGACCACATCATCAGGGAACGCTCAGAAGCAGCGGCATAGAAACCGACAGATCCAACCAGGTGTTGGAATACGAGTTACGCGAAGGTTTTTTTTCCTCAAACGTGCGCGCTCGCGTTTGTCTATATCGAAGCTTTTGCGTATACACTTGTGTGTGTAGGCCCGGGCGTGTTGAAAAGGCACAACACAGTACACTGTGAAGTGAAACATAAGTGAATTTTAGAACACAAAACACGCACGCATGCACACATAGACACGCGCATGCATGTACGCATGTGCACATGCCGCCACTCGGTAAGACACGCACTCGGTTGGCAAACAGCGGCGGACCTAAGAAAATAAGCTTCGTTTAAATTGGTCTAAACCACTCCGCATTTATTCAAAGGCCAGAGTGGCTTCTTACTCGCCTTCAATACCCTTCTTACAGGCGCCATCTCCTCCTCGCCACTTATTTCTTCATAAAACACGTGGACAATGTCAGCACTAAGCGTTGAGCCTATCAGAATATCGCACTTTTCAACCACACGCTGTTATCTCCGCTTGCGCAGTCGAAAACGCACACAACGAAGTGAAATCAGTTGATCGCGCACGATAGTCCTGCGAGACAAGGCAGAACGGGCGTGCGACTGCATGGCAAAGCAGTGTATAAGAGAAAATTCCCAACTTATTTCCTCACGACGTCACGTGAACAGACTGCTGGCGTCACAAAATGTGCCGAAAAGACGGGAAACGCCAGGAGATAGGAACGCGCTCGTTCTTTGTATTTTCAGAGGTTGTTTAGGAGCCCTTTAAATAATACCACGATATCGTGCGCCAGAAGTCACCTCTCCTGCTCCACTATGTATGGCATTGAATGCTAATCTTACCACGAGTGCCGGCAACAGTGCCGCGTCGGCCAAGGGCATAGACACGTACAGCAGGGCCAGTCCGAGCATCCTGTATCGGTTGAACAGCGCCGACGTCTGCTGCGCCAGCTCGTGGCTGGAGACGTGCTCCAATGCGCGCTCGTTCAGCGCTACCAGCAACGGAACATCCGCGCCCGAGAAGTCATCAACCACGGCTGCGCGGAACAGAGACCATCGACGTGAACACCTAAAAAAACGACTCACGCTGGGACACAGTAGACGTATATAAACTTGCACAGAGCAAAGGAGGTTTTTGTTGTTCTGTCGTAAACATACTGCTGTATTCTACAGTGGGCCGATTTCGAAGGGCGTGCACTACCGAATAGTCTCAAATCGCCAGTTAACACATAGAACATTGAAGCCTTGCGCTAGGTGATCTTGATTCAATTGTACCACCGGATGCGTAATAACCTCGAAACGATGCGCCACAGAATCACGTCCGCCTACCGCAATGTGACCGTTATGAGGCAAAGAATGCCGTGTGTTACTGTAATAGAAGAAAAGACAACGTATACCCTAGTGAGTTCCAATATCGTAGCCCTCTCATGACGCGTGAGAATGCATTTAAGCTAGGACAACAATCAATCTACTTTGTTGGATACTTATAGGCGTATCCAACACGTAGAGCTGCGAGCCTCAGGCTGCGCTATCACGGCTACAGCAGAATACACTAGCCGTGAACCTGAGAACAAACTAGTCGATGAGCCCTCACGCACGTTAGTTCACAGAATCAAAACTGTCATAGTTTCGGTCGTCGCTATGCAATGAACGAGAATAATGAGAGGAACAGAGGGGTTTTACCTTGAGTGATAATGAAATTCGTAAAAAACTCATGCAGATGTTTTTAAAATTGTAGACGTTATTTTCCCTCGCCCATAGATTGATCATTAAAAAGCTTCAGTGTGGTTTCCGCATGAGGATCACTTCATCGTGATGCACTTGCATCCTCTTAGTGACGGTACACGAAATACTTACGTAGGCCTCCAAATGGAACGCTTTCCACTCGAACGCAAATATATTGTGTTGTAAAAAGCTAAACTATAGCTTAGAAAATCAACCTAGTTGTTTTTAATAAGAAACAAAATTGCTAGCCAGGGTAGGAGTAGTAAGAACTAACTTTGATTGAAACGTACAAGATTTTCTAAATTTATGCCGCAGTACTGTACCTGAGGAAATTGCCCGCAGGGCTGCGGCGTACTCCATGTGTCGCAACGAGTAGACGAAGTGGGTGCAGTGTTCTCGGGACACGGTCCGCCTGCGGTCGGTCCGCTCCGACAGAATGCACAGTAGGGGCCGCCGGTCTCCTTCACCATCAAGATCACGCGGTTAGGCTGAGATAAGCCAGAGAGAACGCCGCACGCACACAGAAGCAGTGGCAGGGCTTGGGCGCATATTGTAAATCCCGACATTGCTATCACACGCGAGAGCGAAATGAGACGAAGAGGAGGAAAGAAGGGAGCGCCGTTGGCACGCGCAGCGGAGATGTGTACGTAGAATTGAGAAGCTTGCGACATATTAATGCGATAGCGTTAAAGAACTCGTTTCGCAGAAATTCCGGTGTCGGCAGCGGTGTCTTTTGTTGTGAGCGAAAAATCAGCGTTGTCCGTGAGTGAAAATTCGAGGTAGATGCAAATAAAGAAATAAAAAATCTTCGGTTCGAGCGAGACCGGGGATTCGAACCTGCGACCCCTTGCTCCGTGGCGCGGTGCATACATCCTCCAGTGCACTAACGGCGAGCTATTTATATATACCATTCAGCGTTGGTAGTACGCACATCTCGGAGGTTCTTCAATGGCTTGACACACCACCCGCGAGATGGCCCAAAGGGCCGCCCACGGCCGCGCTTTTAAACGGCATCGCCCGCCGTGTGGCCGTGTTTCGTCGCGCCGCATGCAGGGATATTAGACTCGGAGGGCGTCCGCAGTTTGGCTGTCCTTGCAGCACGGTTTTGGTCTACACCGAGAAGCGAAGCCAGGCTAGCGATTGGGAAGGCGATACAAACACGGTCCGATGACGCTATCGCGTTCTACTCTTGAAAGCGAAGCTCAAGCGTCCTCCAGATTTTATTGACCCACCCACCGAGGGGGCGGCGTGTAGCGCCGTCCTAGTTCTGTAGTTCAGGAGAGTTGCTGTTCAGGCGAGTTAGTGTTTCATAACTCCAGCATGTATTAACGCGACACAGACAAAAAAAAAAGAGCCACGACACACACGAAGAAACTGATACGTGCTAAGCTTCCAACTGTTTATTTCATGCCCTTCAAACAGTGCAAGATGAGTTGTGTTTTTCGTGCGTATATAAGAAGCAGTTTGAAGGGCATGAAATTAACAGCTTGAATTTTAGTACCTATCTGTCTCTTCTTGTGTGTCGTGGTTCCTTTCTTATCTCTGTCGCGCTAATATATGCTGCAGCTAGTTATGTAGCCGAACAGAGCTAGGTATTGGAGTAGCTAGGTATTGAAATTATGTAGAAACAGAGTAGGAACTTTTATCGCGTGCGCGAACGCGTCAGTCACCGTGATGGTCACCTGGGCGGACCGGTTCCTGCTGCAAAATACACTCGAGGTTCCCCTGTGAACGATCGCCCCTTTTCCTACTAGCTCGCTCCTTTCGCTCTCGCCTGTGAAAGCGATCGATCGAGGCGATTCAAAATACGTGCTTCTGGACACACGGCTGGTCACTATATGCAGCTCGCTTTTTGCCAATTGCACGCATGGTCCATACGTCAATTAAAGGTCACTACGCCTGTAGATCCGCTTCTGTCGGCGTCACAAAAAAATAAAGGCAATGTAATAATCAGAAAATTAGTGGCACGCATGCGCGGTATTAGTGGTGTATTTTATAGCTGTTGAGTCGGCATGTGTTATTTTCAATTGTAGATGAACGTCTGTCGTGTCTACGCTTTTGTACGCTGTCAAGCTTTCGAGCTGGTAACATGAAGTAAGAAGTGACACAGTTGCTTTTTGTTTTTCCAATGAACGTATTTGTATAACAAAATTCTTGAATACCAATCCAATTTTTCAAGATATATGAACATGGGGTACAGAATAAGAGTAAGGTGTTTCTTATACAAGTAAGAAATAGTGTGAAAAAAAAGGTTAGTGTTATCGTGTTCAGTAAGCAGAGCGGATATTCTGAGGTAAATAACTTTAAAAGAGCTAAAGGAAAAGGCCACCATGTTTCCCGGTTGGCCTAAACGTGTACTCTAAAAATGTACCGTTGGGGTGCGAACATGTGTGTTGTTTTTTTCATGATAGGCAAGGTCAATTAATTCTATATCTAATACTCGACCATGATTAAGTATTTTAACAAACTGAACATAACAATAGCCAATCGATCGTCACAAGTGAAACATGTTCACAATTTGTGATGAAACCAGCGCATCACCAGTCGTGCCACTTACCCTTCCGTGGACCACACTTTGGCTGGGATCGAAGTTTCGTGTCGGGAACATGTGCTGTAGTGGCTGAAAAGGACACCCATTCAACAACTAAGCGAACCACTTTACAAAAAGAAGGTGTTTAGTCGCGACAAGATACGTTTGCCAGACATGCTGTGTGGTAGACGTGGCAAGTAAGGCCACGTCTCATGTAAGGCTCTTGAGAGTAGCTGACTTAGTACATCAGGGCAAGCAGCGCTGCAAGTTCAGACCTAAAAAAGGGTGTATGGTAGCCAACGCGGAAGCAACCGGTTGAGCATTTCGAGAGGTTCTGAAGAAAGTTGCAAAAGCAAGGGAAGCGGCTAACACAATAAATCGTGTGAGTAGTTGGACACTGCTATTGTCATGGAAAAGGACGCAAAATTAGCGACAGCAGATAAGAAGAAAGTATGTGGGCATTAAGACATAAAGCGAGGATACTACGCAATGGGCTCACGAGATATGCGTCGTTCCGCACATCATGGAGTGGCGAACCTACATAGTCTTCTTTAAAACTTCTCCTCGAGGACGTGGTTGTGCCCCGTGTAGGCGCAGGGCTTTATGGCGCATGCCGCAAGTACTTTCAGTAGAGTGTGACAAGGCGATGTTGAATTTCCTTAAGCGAGATGTTGCAAGTTTTGACTGCATTTATAGAAACTAATCTAACCTGACCAGACCTGACCTGACCTGACCTGACCTGACCTGACCTGACCTGACCTGACCTGACCTGACCTAACCTAACCTAATCAAGAAGGTAGCACATAACATGAGAAAGGACTGGCAATCCTGCGCTATGCAGTTTGAACCAGCTTCTAGCTATCTTAAGCAACTAGATTGACCGCCACGCGCTGTTGCATTGCCCAGCGATATTTAGTTGCTCAGTTATATGACGGCTAAGTAGCTACGTCCCTTACAGACCATCTCAGCGACGATACCGAGAAACTGAACACTTACTGCGATTAAGCTCTTCTCTTGCCTCGTCGTGCGATAACCCTGGTATTTGAAGCAAATATACATTCTCAGTAATTTCGCGAAATAATTGCAAATTACGTACGCTGAGAGGAAAACTTCGAGCAGCGCTGCGCTCGTACCTCGGTGCAGTGAATGGAGCCTCGCAAACGGAGCGCCACAGACTCCTTCGTAATCATCCATGTCGACGTCGAAAACAGCTACGCAGGCCGACGCTGTCTTCTGGATTGCTGTATTTACCTGGACAGGTATGTGAGGTTTCGAATATGCAAACAATAATAATCCTTGCTGGATCAAAATCATTATGCAAGTTATACGTGTCCATTTCATGAAAATTTATAACAACAATTCAAAAGAAATATTTGCGTAAGTTTATGGAGTACGGTTAACATTATTTGTTGGCACAAAAGTAGACGGGAAAAAGAGCTAAAACCGCCACGCAAGCATAAGGGCCACGAAAACATCACTGCATAACTAATCTCCTGCTACACGTAGATAATACTTCTACCTCTCGCTATTTCGCGAAATACGCTAATCACATTTCTTTACTCCACAATGGCCGTCTGTTACGTCTACAATCTTGAAGTGAACATTTCGCGCCCAGAAGATCGCTCGACCAGTGAGATTTTCTCAGTTGTCGTCACCAGCAATCACATTTTTCGTTATATATATATATATATATATATATATATATATATATATATATATATATATATATATATAGTGACGCAACGGTTAACGCGACCTTTATTATGCCCTGAAGGCACGGTGAAGCGATCACACCCGAGGCACAGATCTCACAATCAAGCAGCGTTCCCACCACCGACGAAGATGACGAACACTCATGATGATGAACATGCATGAAGAGGGTAGATGTGTCTAATGAACGCCCACACTAACTTCCCCCCCACGTGAGAGCGGTCATCCTGACCGCAGTTTAAAGCGAAGAAGAACGCCTTGTGAAAGGCTTCATGCGCGATACGTAGACTATATCTCTGCGGCCCGGCAGCGGCGGTCCGCTGGGAGAACAACGGGTGCCACGCGATAGTTGACGGGAGACGTTTGCTCCAAGACCGTGTACGGGCCAATAAAGCGTAACTGAAATTTGTCGCACAAGCCAGGAGTGCGAACGGGTGTAAGAAGGAGCACTTCATCGCCAGGGCTGAAGGACATGGCTAAAAATGCATGTTGAAGAAATTATTGTTGCATAAAACACTGTATCACAATAAAAATAAGTAAGATATCAAACGTCATCGTTACTGGCCTTCACAATGCATCTGGCCCATAGGGGATCAATAAAATTGACTCCCTTTTTTTATATATGACTCGACAGCCTTATTTATGACAGAGCAGAAATAAAAAACAAAGAAAGAAAACACGCGCACACGCACGACAGACGCGAATTCTCGCTCGCTTCGCACTTTCTTATTCGCCTTTCGCGCCACAATTTCGAAAGCGTGGAACGAGAACTATAAGAATAATGTCGCGAGCCAGAAATATTCAAGCATGATGTTTTCAAACGCGATGCAGAACTAGACGTATAAATTTCCGGAATCATACAAGAAACTAATTACTTAGGTAATTCTTACTAATTAACTAAGCGTTAACAACAATAAATTACATCTATGTGCCAGGCTGTGACAAACAAAACGCCGTTCGTCGCATCTTCGTATCCCGCTGCCCTATTTTTTTAACTAGCTTGACCCGACTTAAGTAGTTAAGATACACTGTATTTACGAATGAAGCGAAGTGATACAAATAGTTCGTCGCTCTCTGTGGCGCGTAATTACTGAACAAAATAAAACATTTACGCAGATTCACTAAACGTTTTCCAAATACCGCAAAAGCAACTCAACAGAAAACTTAATTAATCGAGCGCGCCGCCATTTAATCAGTGCGGGACCTCGCCAATTTCCTCATACGACAATGCCTTGAACGATGACACGTTGCATTCCATTCACTCGCTTAATGAGTAAGCACTCGTTGCTCATTGGCGGCTGACCTTTTTAGCGCCGATGGTGGCGTCTTCGTAAGATGCTAGCTCCTCGTTTTCCCTGTTGATCGAGGCGCCACCGTGAGGGCTGACGGGCAGGATCTTCTCCCACCGCTTGCCGTCGCACACCTGGAGTGCAGAAAGATAAATTTGTCGAGCAAAAAAACAATGCCAACAACAGCGTCGACATCCACGTGCCGGACGAACTACATTAATGTCGTATAGAAGCTGAAAAAAATATATATAAATCCAGTTTCACGCAGTGAAAGCTGTCAAAACAGCGAAGCGCTCTTGTGCCAACTCCCGTTGCCGCTCGCGACGAGTGGCTTCTTCGTCGGGCGTACGAGAAGTCTTGCCCACCTTCGGAAAGGAGGCGGCGCACATAAATCCCCGGTGTTACACCCATAGCCGGTCTCCTCGTTTCCACCGCGCTTCCCTTCCTCGCGACAACGACACATAGAAATACCGCTTCGTCCGCGACCTAAGATCAAAAGGCTTTACCGCGACCCCGCGAACTAGAATTACTGTATATGCTACCTTTAGGTAGCAGAGTTGCGCATCTGTCTTCCAACGCCGCTAGCAACCATGCATTGCGGAGAAGCTGCCGCTTGGGCGAATTTGTTGATTTCTCGACGCCGCCGCTGCAGCGAGCTGAATTAACACTAGCCATCGACAGCCAATGTTCATCGTCGGCCTTCGACACGCCAGACAGGTTAATCGGCGACACGGTAGGCATGTCGCCTGCAAAAACGAAGTGCGACTTTACCGCATAACTGTGGTTGCTAGCCGGACCTATGCGCAACTCTGCTACCTAAAGGTAGCATATACAGTGACTCTAGTTCGCGGTAGAGTCACTGTATATGCTACATTTAGGTATCAGAGTAGCGCATAGGTCCGGCTAGCAACCACAGCTATGCGGTGAAGTCGCACTTCGTTTTTGCAGGCGACATGCCTACCGTGTCGCCGATTAACCTGTCTGGCGTGTCGAAGGCCGACGATGAACATTGGCTGTCGATGGCTAGTGTTAATTCAGCTCGCTGCAGCGGCGGCGTCGAGAAATCAACAAATTCGCCCAAGCGGCAGCTTCTCCGCAATGCATGGTTGCTAGCGGCGTTGGAAGACAGATGCGCAACTCTGCTACCTAAAAGTAGCATATACAGTAACTCTACCGCGAACGAGGCTGTTACGCCATCTATGGGTGCATCTGGGAACCGGAGCGTGATTACCATGGACACTCATCTGTCGTCTGGCCCAGCCCTAGAACAGCTCAACTGTTAACATAATCGCGAAGACGCAATGTAACAAACAGTAAAAGGAAAGATGACCGATAAGAACGCCGAGCTGCTTGCTGCCTCGTTCGTCGCTAAGTGTATTTCTGCATCGGCCGTACACGTAGCATTCTGGCACGTATGATGCAAGAATTACAACATAAGACAGTATTTCGAGCGTCAGACTATCTTTCCGCTTCTTAGGGAGGGCAGACAGCCTTCGTCTGCTTTCTCTGGACAGTAAATGTGGCGATGATGTTCACTGATTCACCGGACTAGACAGAGACTTTCCACCGTGCGAATTCCAAGACCAAAGCACGTGCCAGGCAGCAGATAATGCGGTGTACCAGTGTGGTTGCTATAACCCCTAGTTGATCACACAGCCTAGAGTTCTGTGGGTCTAACTATCCGAAAAGTAAAGGCTCATTCACACATGCGGCCAGCACCGGTCGCGCGACGATTTGCGACTGGCGACCAAAAAGCGACTCGGGACGACCAATGTTCACACCTGCGTGCGGCTTACATTCGTCACCACAGAGACTTGAACGTCTGCTAGCACACAGCTCGCATTGCCATTGCCCAATAAAAAAAGCTGACGTCCCGCGCATGTGATTGGTTCAGAGCTTTGCGACTGCAGTCGCGCGACTGAAAAAAATCACAGCATATCCACGGAGTGAATGATGATGAGTGGGCGAAGCTGCGGAGGTTCATCGGTAAACCGTGAATCTTCCGTGAATTCTGCCCAGTACATCATCACCGACGTGAGATCGGGCGCGTTTATACTAAAGATTCGATGAGTTATGACGACTTGCAGCTCACTTTAATTTTACATGTACGCTGTGAATTTTCATTGTTTAGAAAACCATTGCTTTAGAAAACATCTGGCGTCTTTCGTTAAGCAGCTGGCCTTTTCGTTTTGCTTTAGAAACATCTGGCGTTCTTTCGTTTTGCTTTTACAAAACATCTGGCGTCTTTCGTTGGTTTATTTCATCAATCAACGGCGTTTTGAACAAAATTTTTATTGTTTAATCACGCACAGGAGAAATCTCACCAGGCACTACCTTGGAGGTAAACAATGGCTGCTAATGGGAATGAGAGACAGAAGAAGTCGGCTTTTAGCTAACACTTACACTTCTACTTCTACTAACGTTTCCTACTGGAACATGCCAATGGCTGCTAATGGGGAATGAGAGACAGAAGAATTCGGCTTTTAGTTAACGCGCATGCTGCGAATTTTTTATTGTTCAACAACGCACAGGAAAAATCTCCCACCGGCACCACCTTGGAGGTCAAAGCGTAAGAGTGGTTACGCACTACGACTACTACGACTACGACTACGAGAGACGAACGGGTGCCGCCTTAAGGAGCTTCGCCCCTAAAATCGAACAGCGAGCGAATGAGCCGAAGCAGTCGCTTTGCGACCAAAGCGACCATTTGCGACTAACTTGATTGTGCGACTGGTGCAAGTCGCAAGTGTGAGCGAGCCTTAAGAAGTAGAAAGTATCCGGAAAGTAAAAAGTAGTTTGAATGCTAATCCTTTCAAGCTGGATGCCTCCCCTTAGCTAGTAAAGCCATGTCGATCACCTTAATAAGAGGGCATATGCGCTAGAAGTCGAGAGGCAGAGCGATTCTTAGTAGCATGAACAAATAGCACATTGGTGGTGGGGTTGCTTGAGGTGCCTCATGCGCACGCACCGTGTCGTAGCCTCTTTGGTGTACGCCCTTGCATTCTGACGGTATGGTCGATGCTCCCGCAAAGACAAGCACGCCCAGGCTCAGGGAGAAGCAGACGCTGGCACGCACTTTGAAGTCCTCCTTCAGCGTGTTTATCCAGCCAAGAGCACTCGTCTAAAAAAAAGCATGTTAAAACACTCTGTAACTTCTTGAAGGCGAAACTCTGCTGCACACTTCGTAAATTATTAACTTGTCAAATCGGTGACCAGCCTTCTTGCAAAACGTAACGAGCCGCTGTGTGAGATGCACGCATTAAGACCCTATCTAACATAACGCCTATAATAATAATAATAATAATAATAATAATAATAATAATAATAATAATAATAATAATAATAATAATAATAATAATAATAATAATAATAATAATAATAATAATAATAATAATAATAATCAATCAATCAATCAATCAATCAATGATTTATTTAACGTGCCCAGGAACAACCGTAAGGTCTTTGTGCTGGCGCACGCAAAAAAAAACAATAAAAATAAACAATACAATACAGACAGTTTTCAGAAATAAAAAGAGCAAAAACACGTAGACAAAGAGAAATGAACACAAAAGGGGAGGAGTAAAATAAGACAATATGAGAAATATTGAAGGGGAATAAAATTAGATTGCACATATACAACTATGCGGAAAGACGGAGAAGGGAAGACTTTGTACATTGTGCCATACTATGTCAAAACAGTGCAAAGCTCGGATAAAAACAATGATTGTGGACTATGAAAAACGTCAAGATCAAGAAAATTATTATAAAGACTGTATTCTGTGAACGGTAGAGTGTTGGAAGAAGCAGGCGGGTACATGAAACGGTCTGTTCTCTCTGGTTCACTTACGCGGAATTCGAAAATTAACATAATTGAGAAGTACAGGACAGGATATGATACCGTGTAGAGGTGTGCACGGGCTCCGGGTAGCCCGAAAGCCCGAGCCCGACCCGGCCCGCGGGCCGGGCTCGGGCGGGCCGACGCATTTCCACCTCGGGCCCGGGCCGGGCTCGGGCTACTTGGAGTTTTATCGGGCCGGGCTCGGGCCCGGCGCAAAGCCCGACTCAAGCCCGAAATATAGAAAATCAGCGGGAATTGTTTTCCAGCACGCATACAGCGCCTTTTCCGCGACCGCCCTTTACCGCTTTTCCTTTCCATTCGCTACTTTAAACAAAAGGGGAGCTCTCCGATTATCTCTATGGAATCGTCCACCTGTCCATCTGAGGTTTTAGTCTTTTGGAAAAACAAGCAGCAGAGATATCCCAAGCTTGCCAGGCCGGCCAAAAAGATATTAGCAATTTCGGCGACGAGTGCAAGCCGCGAACGCAACTTCAGTTCGGCGGGCTACATAAAGCAAAAGCGCCGCACTTCTTTGAAGCCGGAATCGTGGGACTGCTTGCTGTTTTGCACGACAGTTTGTAGTTCGTCGTGTGTCGTTTGATCATATTCGATATGCTCAATAAAATGCCAAATTACCGGAAAACGATGTTTTGTTTTCGCAGAGAACCTTCAAAAAGCCGGGCCGGGCCGGGCCCGGGATTGTGTTTTCGTACGTCGGGCCGGGCCGGGCGGGCTCGCAGCACTTTGCCGTCGGGCTCGGGCGGGCCTTGGACAAAGTCAGCGGGCCCGGGCCGGGCTCGGGCTCGGAAATACGGCCCGTGCACAGCTCTAATACCGTGGACTAGCTTGTAAAGAAATAAGAGATCAGAACGATTTCGTCGGCAGTGAAGTGATGACAGTGATAATAACAATAATAATAATAATAATAATAATAATAATAATAATAATAATAATAATAATAATAATAATAATAATAATAATAATAATAATAATAAAAAATTACACCATCTCCCGCTAAAGGGGACCATGAGGCGATGCGAAGCCGAAGCACTTGCACGATCGCGTTCCGTTGGCGTTCGTTGGGCATGCTACCGACCTCGCGTCGTGGAACGCGAAGAGGGACGCTACGCGCGTCGTATCTTCCATCTAGCCTGGCCGTTAATTCTCACAGGGCGAGCGGGGAACGCGGTCGACAGGCGGGCGAGAGGGGGGCAGCGTAGGAGAGGAGAGAGAAGGGGAGGGGACGCGTATGCGCTCGAGCTCATCGCGGCGTTGCGCAGGAGAGAATTTCGGCATGTCTAGCCCGCGTTTCAGAGGAAGAGTGGAAAGGGGGAGGGGAGAGGGGTATGGGAGAGGGGTAGTGGAGAGGGAAAGTGGAGAGGGGTAGTGGAGAGGGAAAGTGGAGAGGGTGAGTGGAGTGGAGGTTGTGGAGAGGGTATGCGCATGCGCAGTAAGGGTGGTCACGCCGCACACCACCGGATTGAGCTCGGCCTTAAGATACTTCGCATCTAATAATATCCCGTCCAATAGAATATCTCAGTCAAGATGTGCTTTCGAAATCGTCCACGAAACTTGGCGTCAAGCGAGTCACTTTCATTGATATTTCTGCACAATTCATGAAAAACAATGGGCATGAATTCGTTTCGCTGATCGCCGTAAGATTTTCGCTACTTTATAAGCATCGCATACCAAAAGTAATATATTCCACATTGCGATAAGAGTATTCGTCGATCCCGTTTGACGTTTAGAGAGGCTTACGATGGGCACAGTCACAGGTTCTTCTCTGCTCGCGCTGTAAACGGTAGGAAAGCCAGTCTTGCATTTCGACTCCTCCATGTAGTAGTGCGTTTGAAGGACGAGCAGATTTAGGTGCCTGCGCACAAAAAAGCATACGATGAAAATAGTGATGTACTGTGGCTAGCCGGGTTTCTTTTTTTTTTCTTAGCACTAACTAAACCTATTTATTCGCATGGCTCATGTTTATTAGCATGATAACGACGACAGATAATCAATCTCACAGCTCTTAAGACACATTGGTCATCAACGGCGCGTCATACTTTTTCTAGAAAAAAAAATGAAAACAGCGCAGTACTAACACTACAGATGACCGAAGTGCGGTGAACATGGACATTGACTTGAACTAAGAATCCGACGTCCTCTAGGCTAGCCTTGAGGTATGCGCTACAATGATGTCAAAAACATAGCAATACTTGGCTTACGCAACACCAGACTTTACGTATACTGAATGACGCGAAACCACCTAATAAGACATGAGGCACATGCGATGAGCGCATTCTTTTTCGTAGCCTTAAAATTTCCATAGTTCTTATTAAGTATACGCCCAAATTAATTTTCAAAGTACACTACTCCTATTTTTTTTTCGCTGGCCGCAGCAAATGTGGCAAACGCAAATTCAGACTAAAATATATGTGCAAGCGTCACAGATTTCTTTGGAACAGGTATTTACTTACTGCGCTATCGAGTAAAGCCTCGTCGAGACCAGGGCACTCGGTGACAGCCAGTCCCTCAGTGAAAGAGAGAGCGCGATCTCCAGTTTGTACGAACTCAGTATGTTTTGGAGCTCCTGCAAGACAGACAACCAGTCAGCATGACTGATTGGCATACACAGACAAGCTTGCGTCTACTGAACGACCTTTGGATATTACACTCAAGAAATTGTACTTCAATTTTTGGACTCTGAAACTATAAACACACCTCTCTTTAAAAAGATGAAAAAAAATCTGTAAAAAGGGTGTGTGTGCTTGAGCCATAACCTCTGTTTACGGATTTTTTCATCGCAGGCTTCCATCTTTTCCTTCCTGCCGTTTTTTGGACTCTCTTTATAAAGGTCACTTTACAGATGTGGCCATGCGAAATGAACTCGAGATTAGGCGCACCGCTTTTTATATGAGTAAATCGCGGGCTAGCCCATCACAGAACGTAGCATAAAACTTCAGTATCTCTTGCCTCTAACTATGGCTGAAAACTATACTAGGACAAAAAATCCGTCACAACCCACCTGAGAATGACTGTCGAGGTTACAGGTCCCACTCTGCCCTAGCTTTCATCTCGGCGAGGTTCATTAATATAGTATTTGCCACTCTACGTGTTATTCAGAAGAGATGTTCTAAATTCCACAACACGTCGAAGATGTCAGCGTCCTTCGCTTTCTGTTAAAATGAAATCTTTAGTCCTAAACACGGTGAAGCCATCAACGTCGAAACTTGTCGCCGTCTTCACCTCCAATGGTCCAGCCAGCTCTTCGAGCTTGTCCGTGGTGGTGCGGTAGTTGACGAATGCGAGCCCGCGGAATCCTCTGGCGACCAGCCAGCGGGTGGCAGCCTCGCCGACGCGGCGAACCAGCGACGCCGATTGGGCGAGGTCCGGCAACGAAGGACTCCCCACGGCTGCCAGCACGCGTGCACCCGTGCTGCTCGACGCATTCTCAAACGCTGACAGGGTCGCCTCTGCGCAGGGACGCGCCACGAGCCACTTACTATTACTACTAGATAAATACAGAATGCGTCATCACGCAACCTCAGACAAGAGATGCAGCTATCATATCTTATATATGTAACAGAAGTAATTCTGCCAGACCGGAATATTAAGAATGTTACCGTGCGCAAATATGATTCCTCCTAATGTGTTATTTTTTCTACACCGGGTAGTTCGGTTTGCTTCATTTGTAGTCTTCCAGGTATAGTGTATACAATTCAGACACTGTGTTTATAGCGATATATTGCTTCCCCTGGACACGTGTCACGTTTATGCTTCGTTTGGATCTGTAGTCACGATGCGTATCTGGGATAATTGTTTCGCTCATTTATAAGTATACGTGATTTCTTATAATATTGCTTTTGCTAAGCGTATTCTTACTGCTATGTATTTACCTGTTCCCGTCATTTCCCCTTAGTCGTGATCCTAATCAAGCCTGCGTTTCGGCTTTTTGACTACGACCCGGAGCATCCCAGATTCTGGAATAAAGTTCTAATTGATTTGGTTTGGTTTGAATTTTCACCATTATCCCCGTCACTCATGGATTAACACTGATTGAATTAAAGGCAAAATATTGGCAGAAAAATATGTTCTACTTGTACAAAGAATATTCAGTTCGCATCAAGACAGTCGTCACAATTACAAAAAAAAAGTATTTGTTACGAATACTAATCTCTCGAAGACGATGCGTTTCTCGCAAGAACTAAATTTATTACGAGCAGTTGCGCTGGTTGGTTATTATTGAGGGTCTTCTACTCAATAACAACACTGATACCGAAGTACATATCGAACCACGCGTCGAACTGACAGACCACCAACCACAGGCAACGCCTGACATTGGCATGATGACAAGAGCTCTCTGTCTCACCGTTCACAGGACTGAAAGAGTCTGCTCTTGGATTGAAGTAGACGTCGGTGTACACCAGGTAAGTGCACAAGTTGCTGGGGATCTGGGCCGCGTACGATGTCCTCAGAGATGCCACGCACAGGAAAGTCCTCGCATTTGCTAAGGCTGCAGAAGAGAAGCAGATCAGAAACGCTTTAGTTGTACCTGATGCAAACACAGACCGGATTGTTAAACCTACTGCTCTTGTTCCGTTGTTATGAGCTACAGGACATGGGCGTCGGCAGGGGGTGCAAAGGGGGCACCTGCCCCCTCCCCACCTCCCCCATTCAGGCAAAATACCGCAGACGCCCGTGATACAGAAGAGAAATTTTTGAAGGAATACGCTTTGAAACTGCGTTTTGCGATACTGCGCTTTAGGACTGATGCCCTTGTAATCGCAATTTAGCTAGCAGCTTCTAGTAGCCTCCACTTTCACTTTGAAGATTCTCTTCATCTAAGAAAGACGTTTTCTTAATTTTGGCATAAGGTAAAATGATGTTTGCGCACTTATGCAGTGCCAAACGCTTCTAGAGGACCATTTTAATACATATAAACCTGACTTTAAATTTGTACGTTTACTGTATATGCATGACACTTTCGCATCAACTTGGCAGGATTAGAGGTCGCTTGTGCTATCATGACGCCAGCATTAGAAGCCGTAAATTTGGAAAATTAGATCCAAGTGAGAATACGAATATATACGCAGACGACGTGACTGATTGCTAAGCTTTGATTAAGGTAGCATTTTGGATGACCGTGCGCATTTTTATTCGCATTGCGGCTGCTACTCCATCCGACAAAGGTTAACATACTATTGTGTCACGTGGTCGTGACGTTGACGAAGGCAGCAGTCGGCGTGTTAGACTAAACTTTTTATTTGGGCGAACCTGTGCCCGGAAAACGAAAAGTCACACCACAATCAATACATGCTGTAGGTTGATAGCGGCGAACAGAGCGTCGGCCGTCGATAAACTGATCATCTCTGGGACCGCGCCGTCTTTTATACATCATGCATCAAACTTTTCAGCCTTATCACTAGTGGTCGCTCAAGCTCTGGAAGAATATTGACTATTCGCGTCCTGCGCGCAATCTTAACAAAATGATACACTACAATCGCGAAGCTTCTCAAATACTGCAGCGCGGTGTGCGTCGAGCGTTGTTACCGTCTTTGCGGGTCAAAGCCGAATACATCATAATTAGACACTCGCGGCAATACTATTTAAAAAATCTTTCTTTCAGCAAAAACGTTGTGAGACTCATTGCCGTAATCGTATACATATCACAGTTGCGATTTTCTTGTTCATGTGTGTGTAGATATCAAACTCTGAAATCATTAAAGCTGTTTATTGTAGCGTCCTTTTTGTATCAAATTGGGCTAGTTGGAACGTACTCATGACGTTCAGCGCAAAGAGGGCACGAAACACAAGAAAGTACATGATACAGGCGCTGTCTATGAACTGATAGTCTAATAAAAAAACGTGACATACTTGTACAGAAAAGGACACACTGACAAAACCTTATCACCCCCGACTTAGCTTCTAATCATGTATTTTAGAGATACAAACCCTCAGCATCAGTAAGAGCTACTGATGGCTGGCTCACTTGTCTTTCGCTTTTATTATTTCAAATGCTTTTGCAATTCCTGCCACGTTTTTTCATTACACTTTCAGTTGATAGATATCGCCTGTGTCGCTTACTTTCTTGTGTCTCGTATCTTGTTTGCGCTGACCGCCATGAGTGTTGTTTTTATCAATGGTAATAGCTGCGATAGAGGAAGTAGAGAAGAGCAATCATAGGAACAGTAACGAACATCCACAGCTTAGCATGTGTGGTCTACCTTTTCGAATTTTGTTCCGTTAGTGCTGTTTCTAAAGATGTATGAACGATACTGCATAAACACCACTCTCAAAACTATAAATATATAGGTTTTGCAGTAGTTGGATGACTAAAGTTCACATTTCGTTATAATCACCCTTACCGTTGTCCCTATAACCTTTATAGCGACACGCGCGCTTACGCAAACACTTTCGGTAAACCAGAAATTTACATTCAGCACGCAAAACGAAGGAGAGCAACGTATCCATTTGGGCTCGGAGTTGAACGAAGGCACTCTCTAAAGCAGTCTTTTCCGCATAATCATTATTACTGCGGAGAAGCCAGCCCAGTGACTGAAAGGGCGCTACACACGTACGCGATTCCCTTATTATCCACGAGTGTACGCACTCATAGAAAACTTTTAAAACATATAATGCGTTATTTACCAAATGAGCTCCTTTTAACGAATCTATAAGACAGTTTTATATAGCATCAGACAGTTCGGGAACATTTGTTTAGTTTCTCAAAGATACAGCACACTATTGATCCCCCCGAACTTTTAATTAGACGACATTTTCCAAGTGAGAGTGAGCAAGTGGGCGTGTTGGTATTGCATGATTCGAAATTGTAGGCGCAAAGAAGACGACGGACGAAAAGGGCGCCCTGTGTGTGTGTCTCCCTTTTCGTACGTCGTCTTCTTTGAGCCTACTATTTCGAAACATTTTCGAAGGTTTGTCATGTTTTTCAAGAAGGAAATCAGCTGTTACTTAACAGCAGTTATTACTCTAGAGGAAATCAACTGTGAAATACGTTTTTTAAACCTGAATATTTATTAATAACCAAAACATTGCGATAGCTTACACTCGGATTGTGCTTGGCTTATGAAGCCACGTTGCGCCGCTGCCGCCGAGCCTGCACAAAAAAAGAATAATTCTATTGACTACGTCATGAAAGAACTTGACGAGAAAGTCGAAGGCATGCTCTGTGCAGCGCTATCTGAATAAGTTCAAACTTTCCGATTCGCAGTCCAGGGGGTGAATTCCATACAGGCAAACTTCAAGAGCTCTTCCTGATATCGACTTAAAGCAGGCACAGCAGTAAGCACCGGTGCAGACACGTCAAGCTCACCGGAAAAGTTGCTCCACTTTCCGTGCTTTAGTGCTCGGAAGCCTGACACTGATGACACCACGGCTGCGACGCCTAGAACGGCTCTCACTAGGTGGCCCTTGACGTAGCGCCGGCTGGAGCGCCTGTAACGACGATAGAAAATAGGAAGCCTTATGCGTCCTGCGAAGACCAGTTCAGCTATGCGAAGACGACAGTTTCATGACCTGCATCACTAAGGCGAAATCTTTATATGTCTCATACGAAGACTGCCTTGAACGAAAAGCCAGCGTGAGCAGGAAAACGTACAAAAAAAAAGGGCCGCGTATCTGCGTGCTTCGCTGCAAATAACGTCGAAAGACGATAGTCTTCTGCCGGTCGTTTCAGCGCAGCCTAAGAAACACTAGTATTTTCGGCGCAGCCTAAGAAACACTAAGGTCTTTAGAATTAAATATCTATGTATTTTCTAGTAAAGGAACACACCACCATTGATGTATTGATGTTGCGCCTCACATATGCGTAATATTTGCTTTTTGATCGACAATGTTCACAAGTATGAACGCAGCTACCAGTTCAAGATGGCTGGGCGTCCAACTTTGGCCGCCCAGCCGGCGAAATTTTGACCGGGTGTCTGAATCGTAACAGACAGACAGACCAAAATAAAGAAATACGTGACCTCTCAAGCGTGGCTCGAGGCGCGAGCTGCACACTCACGACGTCTTTGCGAAAGCGTGAAGGCGAGTTGATAAAGAATAAGATTGGCGCAGAAGACGCCATGGAAAGCTTCCGCGGAGCGGCGCCGGCTGCTTGGAGAGTATAAAAAAAAAAGGCGGCGCTCGTGTGGCTCGGTTTACTGACGTCTATGGAGTAACATGAAAAGGGTGCACAATGGAAGACGCTAAGACAGGGCCTAGTGGATTGTGTGGTAGGCCGAAGAAGTATGCAACGCAAGAGGAGGCTCGAAAAGCACGAAATGAGACACAAGCCAAACGGCTTGTCGGATTCTAACGTTACGCTTCGGTACTTAACGCTTCACCACTAAGGCTTTCGAGTCCTCTTAAATATAATATAAGAGACCCTCACAGTTTTATAGCTGCACATTTTACGCATTAATTTTGGCAAGAAGGGACCTATTGTTTATATAAAATACTGTACGCGGCCACGCACCCTACGAAGTACAGAAGCAAAAAATTGTTGTCTTACTTACCTCTGTCCTTCATTTTCTGATAGAAAAAAAAAGCCATCAATAGTCATCATACGATCTACAGTATCACAGATTAACATTGCTAATGCTTGCAGCATGCGCGTTAGTAGTTGTATAACTCGAGAGGTAAATGCCAAACAAGAGAGTTATATATGGGTCATTCCATGCCAAATCATCCAGCGTTTTTCCGACCACCACAAATATGGCTGAAAGATTTTCCACGTTTTTCTTGAAGTTAGAAACTCGTTCTGCCCGTTTATTTCTGTTGCCAAAAATGTTCCCGCCTATTTGTGAGAGTCTGTAGTTTTGTGCCGACTCATCTAAAAGGCATCAAGCAACAATTTTTTTCAAAGGACGTTTATGCGATGCACTCGATAAAATGGTATTTCCGGCAAGCTAATGAAGTGATGTAATTGTAAAAATCATGACTTATTTATGTATATTCATTCTTCGAGGGCTCTTTGCACGAGCAAAATTGAATAAAGTTGCAAAGTTTGATATTTTCTTCCAGGAACAAGGCAAACTCAAAGGGTAGAAATTAATTATATACTGGTGGCCTGTTCGACATACTACAAAAGAAAAATAATTTAGTCGCTGAAGGTGTAGCAGGTCGTCTGAAAAAAAATTGCGAATTTCACTTTTTTTGAGAAAAGCTCTGTATTCAGCATCAAAAAACTTGCCTTGGTGGTCGGACTAAAAATATGCACTGTACTTCATTTAAAAGCTCTATGTATTAGCTGAACATAGGCAAGGTTACGAAAGGGTATTATTTTTTTAACTAGAAAAATATTTTTTTTGAAATTTTGTATCTCCACCAGCTATTCGCCGACGTAACTCAAGCGGCATGAAGCACTCACAACGGCAATCTTGAGCCCATGCCCACTGACCTGGGATGCAGACGTCCAACATGGTGCTGTCTATAAAGCAATGGAAAATGAAATGGGGTTGCTTTATAGACAGCACCATGTTTGACGTCTGCATCCCAGGTAAGTGGGCACGGGCTGAAGATTGCCGTTGTGAGTGCTTCATGCCGCTTGAGTTACGTCGGCGAATAGCTGGAGATACAAAATAAAAAAAAAATTCTGAAGTTAAAAAAATAACACCCTTTTGTAACTTTGCCTACGTTCAGCTAACACATAGAGCTTTCAAATGAAGTATCGTGCACATTTTTAGTCCGACCACCAAGGCAAGTTTTTTGATGCTAAATACAGAGCTTTTCTCAAAAAAAGTGAAATTCACAATTTTTTTCAGACGATCTGCTACACCTTCAGCGACTAAATTATTTTTCTTTTGTAGTATGTCGAACAGGCCACCAGTATACAATTCATTTCTACCCTTTGAGTTTGCCTTGTTCCTGGAAGAAAATATTAAACTTTGCAATTTTATTCAATTTTGCTCGTGCAAAAAGCCCTCGAAGAATCGATATACATAAATAAGTCATCATTTTTACATTTACATCACTTCATTAGCTTGCCGGAAATACCATTTTATCGAGTGCATCGCATAAATGTCCTTTGAAAAAAATTGTTGCTTGATGCCCTTTAGATGAGTCGGCACAAAACTACAGACTTTCACAAATAGGCGGGAAAATTTTTGGCAACAGAAATAAACGGGCAGAACGAGTTTCTAACTTCAAGAAAAACGTGGAAATTTTTTCAGCCATATTTGTGATGGTCGGAAAAACGCTGGATGATTTGGCATGGAATGGTCGACCCATAAGTACACACTTTGGGTTTCTAATTATTATTATTATTATTATTATTATTATTATTATTATTATTATTATTATTATTATTATTATTATTATTATTATATTATTATTATTATCAATGTCTTAGTCGTGCGGATACATCGCGGTATTCAGATATTGGCAATTGGTCAATGTCATCACTAACTGTAGGAGTAGCACCATGTTTTCTCTGCTTACGTCGGAGGTATCTCGCCTCTTACGCTCATTTTTATTGTTTTTTTACACTGTGATCTAGGTGCCCAAGGCATTCAAAAGCCCTAGGAGATGAAGACGTTATTTTTATTTTCCTACACATAGCGGGCCAAACCTGCTCAGCCATGCCAAGTGTGTAAAGATGCAAGATCTCCTGATGAAGACTACATGGCAAAGCATTTTGCCATGACATTGCGCCTGTTTGTTTGTCTGAGATCTTCGAGGCATACACATGAAGTTTTACACTGGGACTGCCTATAGTATGCAGATAGCTGCTGTGCTTATTTGCCACCGCGAGCAGTGTTTCG
Source organism: Rhipicephalus sanguineus (assembly GCF_013339695.2). Classification (NCBI taxonomy): domain Eukaryota; kingdom Metazoa; phylum Arthropoda; class Arachnida; order Ixodida; family Ixodidae; genus Rhipicephalus; species Rhipicephalus sanguineus. Next base: position 157,054,707 of record NC_051181.1, on the reverse strand, counting down.
AGCCCTGCTTGCGCGGGCAAGTGCTGCTTTGCACTGCCAAAACGGGAAGACGCACCTGGGCAGTCGGGGAGGGCCTCTGCGGTCGTATCCATGACTTTTGGCGGCGAGCGACGCGTCTACGTTCTTTGCCCCGCCTGTGGGACTTCTTCTTCTGTCTCTTCTCGCGCTGTTCACGTGCTTCTCTCCGGCCTTTGATAAAGCGCCCCCAACTTGACAACTTAATTGACAAATGCGTATTCTCGATCAGGCAAAAAAAAAAGTAAAAAGAAAAAAAAGCTGAAGAAGAAAGAGAGGAGGAGGAGGAGAAGGAATAAACATTGGGTGCTATTCTGGACACTGTCGAATTCCGCCATCTTGTTGAATTTCGTAGTGGCGGCATTATAAGCCAATCAGAGAGGTCCCGGTCGTGGCGGCCGCAGTTTCGATGGAGGCGTAAATGCTTGAGGCCCGTGTACTTAAATTTAGGTGCATGTTAAAGACAGGTGGTCGAAATTTCCGGAGCCCTCCCCTACAGCGTCCCTAATAATCGTACCGTGGTTTTGGGACGTTAAGCCCCAACAGATATCATTAAAGAGGTCGTATAGCCCTCTGAGCCAATCATAGTTCTAATGGCGGAATTTGACAATGTCCAGAATAACGCTAATTACTTCACGATAAGACGAAGATGGCCATCCCCATTTGGGTGGCGTCCTCAATTCAGGGCGCCGTGGTCCTTGGTGAATAATGCGCGGCAAAGAAAGAAAGAAAGAAAGAAAAAGAAAGAAAGAAAGCAAGAAAGAACGAGAGAAAGAGAGAACGAAAGAAAGAAAGAGAGAGAAAGGAAATAGAGAACGAGAAAAAGAGAGAGAGAAAGAGAACGAAAGAAAGAAGGAAAGAAAGAAAGTGATATCTTGGGCGGCGAGGCAACTGACAAACTAGGGGAAATGACAGACCGCTGACCGTCAACAAATTTCCCTGCGCACAAGCTTTCCGCGGAAGCGGAAAAAGAGGCGAGAAGCAGGCATGCATGTTAAATGAAAGCAAGAACCGGGCGCCACTCACACACGTGAAACGCTTTTTAGTTGGAGTGACACCAACTCTCTAACCAACCAAAGTTCGCAGGGTTGTAGCCAGAAGTTTCTTTTTTCTAAAAGAAGGGGGGGGGGGGGCGTGTTCAGACACCCTTTATGTATGTCCATGTATGTCCGTGCGTGCATTCGTATGTGCGCGCGTATATATAAACATGCAAAATCGAAAATTTTGTTGAAGAAAGGTGTTCGAACCCCCAACCCCCATCTCCAGGCTACGCCAGTGCCCTAACCATAAGTAGCTTCACTGTAAAAACTCGCAGGGTCCCTTATTCATTCGCCTAAGATGACTCGAGGGCGAAAGCCATCTTGCTCTTCTTTTTCTTCTCAGTCGATGTATCGGTCCTCCTCTATCTCTACCCCCCCCCCCCCCCCGCCCCTTCTAACGTGTTTTTGCACTGCCTCCGTGATCGGCCCACCTTGATCCAAGCGAAGATGTCATGTGATGATGTCATCATGGGACGCCACAGAACGAGATGTCATGCAGTTTTGGTGATCTGTGACGTCATCACGTGATGATCTTTTGCATCACTCTCGTATCGACGCCGACGGACAATTTTCGTGTTTGATGATGCATATAAGGCTTTCGCCTTAAAAGCGACGTTCGCGTTACTTGGCCTTAGCGTGCGAATGATATGCTAGAAATGTGAATATGGAGAGAGAAAAAAACAACAAAAAAAGCTCGCATGGTCGAGGCAAGCCCTACGTCCCCTCAGGGGAGCGGCCACCTAAACTTGCTGGTTTCTGTCAATAAAGTTTATTCATCCTAGTCCGTTTCCTTATGTTTTTGCGAGTAACACGAAGGCGAAATTGCCACCCTCTTTTCTCTATCTTCTTTTCTTTCTGCTCAATAGATTGTATTGACGTCATGACTTCCGATGTATTTTTTCGTATTTGGTGTATTGTTTTCAGTTAGGCAATTTTTAGTATAATCTTCATTGTTGCATAGCTGAAGTGCCAGCTATGGAAGGGGTTTCAAGAGACTTGTTCGAAAACTATCAAAATTAAGAGAATTTGAATATTTGTTTGCTGCCTTCACAATTACTTTTCCTGAAGCGGCAGACACCTTAAGATCTTTTACAGCTGTAATTGGAGAAATTAAGTTAACTCTTTAGTTAGCGGAGAGAGTCGGGAAATGGGAGAATATAAGTACTTCCTGCGAAGAGCCCATCGCCGCTTTGAGAGATTGAAAAAAAAAAAAAAAACAGTCTCTAGTAATTATTGCGGCGTAATGAGATTAGAACAAACTTACCGGCGAATACCGAAAGTGAAGCGCCAATGAGCGCGACTAGCAGACGACCAGAATGACATTGACGTCACCGTGGCCGACATCATGGGGTACCAGCGGGTGTAGACGCTGCGTAAACTTTAGCTCGCACGCGCCGAGCAAGAAACGGTGAGGCTTGCCGTTATATTAGTGCCCTTGCCCCCAAGCATCTTTCATACCCCTCGCGTTCCTTTGTGTTCCCCCTTGGCGCGGCTGGCGAACAAAACAAAGCAGGGAGAGAACAAAAGAACGCGGGGACCGAACGACTGCGAGTCCCACATGTTGGGGTCCCCGCGCAGAGAACCTATCTGTGACGTCACGTGCAAACTATGTATACAACGATATCATGTACTGTACGTGCGCCCTGCGTGCTACATTCCCAAGCGTAGCCCGCACACAAGCTAACTCGATCAATGGTTGACATAACGACGCTGGCTCATTCTGGTAGGGTATGGCAGTTGCGCTCTTCCGCATTTCGGTTTCGGCGACGAAATTGGTCAGGTTTCATCACTCTGCTAATATTAGCAGCGACCGCTTTTTGGAAATCGCAAAGTGGCAATGGGCCCTTCGCAGGACGGGCTCCAATTCTCACACTTGAACCGACCACCTGTCTCCACTAATCAAAAATTTCATTTTTTAAAAAATACTACCGTACGTAGTAGTTGATGTGACTAGCTATCTTAACCATCTAGCCATCTGGCTAGGGTTGCCACCTTTCCTTGAAAAAAAAAAAGAAACGGCCCTGGGGGGGGGGGGGGGGGGGGGGGCTACAGGAGGTCGACGGTGAACAATAGACGCCATATAAAGTCTACACTAAAGAGAAACTATGAATCGGTTTAGACATATAAATTGTGCTCTGAGAACTCTAATGTCGTTAATTTCGTCATGATAAGTTTATTAATAAAGGATAAAATCAAGTTCAGTCTTTTTTTTTTTTAATTTCGCGCGAAATTTCCCCGCGTGACGTCACGGATTTCAAAGTGTACTTATCGTATTTTGGCGCCATTGGCTGAACAAAATTACCCCAAAGTTGGTATGTTAAGTCTATGGCCCTATCAGAGGACAATGTACTTCATTTTTACCGATTAGGAGCTACGTAGTCCCTAGTAGGCACCGTCAAAACGTGTGACGTCACGGCGAATGGTGCCGAAACTTCTAGGTCGCGTCGCCACCCATATTTTGTTTTTGCGCGTCTTCTCGCAGCAAGCGTGGTGTTTTTGGCATCGTGAAAGAGTACTTTACTCATATGAGAAAAATTGTTTTGCTCTTTAGTGTCCCTTTAATGTAACATTGCTTTCCTTGAGCGAAGTAAAATTAATTTACATGTGCACAAAAACACAACACTCAGCTAACCAAAATGGTGGCATAAAAATGCCCGTAATTACAATGGTGATTCTACTAAAAGTGACGTTTTGGTTGCTGTTTGAAAAGTATCCGCACATACTTCGTCCATAAAAAGCTCTTCTTTGCGTCTGAATGCATCAGGCCAGTGACATAAACATGAACCAACGTTGAAATGTATACAGTGCATATGCCACAAAAATATCGGATATTCACATACTGCTACTAAGAAATTTTTAAAAGGGATTGACGGTAAATATTTACCATCGTAGTTGTTGAACTGATGCTTAAAAAAAATAAAAATCCTAGGTGCGGACCGGCAACGGGCCCGCTATCTAAGATACCGGTCGGGCCGGTCTAAAGTCGGACAGGTGGCAACCCTATTTAAGGCCCAAATTATTTCTTTTCAAAGCAAGCAAGTGGTTTTTACAATTTGAGATGCTCATGATCATGGTAGTCCAAAAATATGAAAAAATCTGCACTCAAGAGTAATTAGTGACCGAATTAATTTATGAATTATTTAATATTACGCCATTTTTTATTCATTTATTACTTAAAAATTATTTCGATGGACTAGCACGACACCCCATAGACAAAATTGGGTACGAGCCATGCTCAGAGGAAAACAACAAAAAATTCATATTTTCGATACAGAACGAAAATAAATTACTTACCTCCGCACGGTGAAGAAGCTGCCTCCACTGTAATGTAGAGGTCGTACTGTGTAACAGCACGACCTATACTGTAATTTCTTTGTTCACACTTGACCGCACTTTCTTGTGCGTACCAGATTGGCAGCATATGTAGAGCAGATGCTAAATACGAGTTCTAGCGGAACAAGAACCCATTTTATGTACCAGGTAGTCTCTGACTGGCCTACACAATTGATTCCACTTGAAATCGCAGGGCCTGAAAGAGTTAAAATGTCTGCCACTGCAGAAAAAGTAATTATGAAGGGAGCGAGCAAATATTCCCTTTCCCTTATTTTTGAAGATTTTCGGACACATTTCTTGAAACCTTGTATACAAGGGCGTAGAGAAGATTTTGTCTAACGAATGAATGAACTACTTTATTTTTCCGTGTCTAAAGGGAAGGGGGCAATGAGACAAGGGCTGGCAGGGAGGAACAACTTGAAGTAGGTCGCCTCTACCCTCTTGGCCCACTCCTGGATGGCATTTTGAATGTCAAATGAAAGATTTGAGGTGCAAACTGAGAATAAGGAAAAATGAAGACTGGACAGACGCTAGACAGGATAAGACTGGCGTCCTATCCTGTCTCCTACTTGCTTTTTCTTGCTCTCAGTTTGCACCACAAATTTTTCGTTATTCCATGCACCAACTCGTCCGACATTATATTCTGCTGAAGTACTTCAGTAAGGGGGGTGGGTGAAGTTAAGAGGGAAGGGGGTTGTCCATCAAATGCATGCATGCATGTGTGTGTGTGTGTGTGCTACCATAGATACAATGGGTGTCGAGAAATGTTTGGGAGAAAGGAGTCTCCAGATCAAGCATATTTACTAGAATTGATTTTATTTTTCAAGTAGTGAGCATATTACCACGGAATGCCCAGTGTAAGTGTACCAATGACAAACATCTGTGCACATGAGAGTCCTGCACTGTGAAAGTTGAGATTGCACATCTGTAGCAGCGCATGATGAGCACACATAGACACACAACAAATGCCACTTGGTTATCTGTGGTGAAGTGCTAAACAGATAAAGGCTATTTGGTACAACAAGCACTTTTATTCAACAACAAAATCAAGTTTATTAACTTCAGGAGACCCACTGCCCACAGCTCAGTCACTGTGCCTTGAGCCTAAAAGAGAATAGCACAAGGTTAGCACAACAGCAAATGGGAAATAACTATAGATTACCAGAAGCATGCCTCAAATTGGCCAGTGTACTAATGCGAGGAAACGGCCGCTTTTCTGGGCAGGTGCCATGTGGATCATCATAATCCACATTGAACGCTGCTAAGCATCCCTTGGGATTCAGTTGCAAGAACTGGTTGGCCTACAGGAGAACAGATGCAAGGACATGCAAATTAGGTGGTAGCACATGAAAATGTCAATCATTTCGATTCTTGAAAACTAAAGATAACCTAGAATGCATACAGCTGAATTGCATCAGTTATTATCCACAACATATGCACTGACAGTTTGTGGGCATATCTTTAACATGTCCTTAAATGGAAGTGAAATACTTGAACAAACATTGTTTCTTATCTATAAACGTGCATGCAGACAGTGGCAGTGCCCCGCAACATTTCCGGCTGTAAGGCATCCAATGTGATGCAATACACCAAATGACATGGTGTGGTGTACTGATGGTCAACAAAACATGACATGCACAAACCAATATACTAATGCCACTGCTCATTATCAGGTGGTGGGGCTGCAGAAAAGTGGTTGTAGTTTAGAAATTGCCACTTTCACCAGGTTTTCCTTTTATATTATGAAATTTTAATCCTATCATGCAGTGTCAAACATTTTGTAAACTCACCTTCATTGTAAGTGTCCTTGGTACTTCAAATGTACGTGTAACGCTAACATTAGAAGAGATTGCAGACAACCACTCCCAGTTTACAATTGCTTTAGAGCCATCATTTTCACAGGCCTGGAAAATACATTTAAGTATTTCATATTTATGACAATAATAGCAAACTACATGTTGTGGAGTAGCATAGAATCTCTATGCGAGTACGAAAGAAAACTCATTTGTAAATGCAACGTTGCAGAGGAAGTGAGCTCTACTATTTTACATGTGTTGGCTGTTACGGCACTGTTATTGTGGCTTCTTAAGCAGTACTACAAAACAGAACAGTGTTTTATTACAGTGCCTTGGCCTGCCTGACTGCTCAGAATTGACTGCATATGTCAGGGTTGCCACTGACTTTCGAGTAAATGTCGCCAAACAACGAGCAGAAAGTCGCCAAAAGTCGCCATTTTTTTTAGAAATTTCGCCAAAAAAGTCGCTATTCTAGATGTGTGCGGCATATCCTAGTAATAGGAATTTTCACTGATGTAAATCGCCGTAGAATACAGTGCCATTCAAAGCCCTTAAAGTATCTTGACATTTCTCAATGCCAGGCGCATCGCCCCTTCACCATGGGAGTGCTTGGTGCACCTGGTTCTCCGACTAGCCGTAAGATGTGCGCGGAGGCGCAAGTATGAAAGAATAAAACGCTCATGATATCCTTCCATCCCTGTCCGCTCGTTTCAAAGGTAAAAGTGTGGTAAACCTTGGGCGAAAGCCGCGAAGGCATTGTTTGTAAACAGCTTTACATCCCCTCATATGAAAAAAAGGATTAACAGGTTTATTGAAAGTAGTAAGACAGAATTCTTACAGGTATCGTTCATTAGTGAGTCTTATACCTTTCAGTGAGAACTAATATGACACCGGACGCCACTGTCCCTTTCATATATAATCACTTATATCTACTCGCGTCAATCCAGTGCGTTGTAATTGAACAGGTAGACATTGTAAAATGTTAGATAGCAATTGTTTTCATTGCACACGCTCACCGAGAACAGTAGAAAATGCCCGAATAAATAATTTTTTTATTGCACGAACACCGGCGTATCCGCCCATCTTCGCTATACGAGCTCGATTAGGGGATACTGCAGTGGTGAATAGGTCGCCAAGCTATTCAGAATAGTTGGAGCTTTGGCGGAACAAATGGCCGGAACACACGACCAACCCGTCATCTAGCCCCTTCAGAAGCGAAACTTTAGCGAAGCTCTCTAGCATCTAGATGAATCTAGATGAATTGAGTTAGAAGCATCTAGATGAATTGAGGAGATACACACGAGTTACAGGACGGACATACAGAACGGCGCGTAATGTGCACCTCAAAACCCAGAAAAATACAGAGAATAGTGCCGCTCATTCGTTGGGAAGGCGCTGAGCTTAGGATGCATAACTCAGTGGAGACCTAAGCTGAAAATCGCCAAAAATTCGCCATGTCGCCATTCATAATTTTAGGTCGCCACGGGCCTCTCAAATTCGCCAATTTGGCGAAAAGTAGCCACCATTGGTAACACTGGCATATGTGCCCCTTGCGATGCGTGTGAGTACCCATCGAGGTAACGGTTTGTGCAACTTGCTATGCTGTTAACATCGTGCAAGAACACAATCGGTGGTATTGAGAGGCCTGATGAAAACCCACATAAACACTGTGGTCAAAGCTGTGCTCCTGTAAAGTCACAGGCACTTTTTTATAAAAATTGTGATTGAAAGAATGAAAGCACCGAGGCGTCTTGTCCTTAGGCATGAGGCTGAGCAGACAAGCAACATAGTAGTAAATTGTGCCATTTAATCAATTCTTGGCTTCTCCTCCTCTTGCTTTTTAACATACTCTTATGGCTGTATACTGCAGTCACAAGTCACGATATCATTTTTAAAAAATTCGTAGCGCACTTCTTTGCATTGTACATTTGCCTAACGGTGGCACTGGTTATGGAAGTGAACCCAATGTGTCAAGTACGTATACTACGGTGTAATACACTGATCATTATGCCTCTATGGTTAGGTAGCGCACTTTCGACGGGGACAAAAGAAACAGAAAGGACACGACACTCGCGTGTAATACACTGTTGTGCAATGCTTAATCTTGGGAGCTATGTCAACATTTTCCACATCATAAGGCAGGCAAACTACTTCTAGGTGTGTAGTACAAGAATGGCTACTCTGCCATTGGCTTGGCATACAGTGCAACCTCGGTGATACGAATCTCACGGGACCACCAAAAATATTCGTATCATCCGAAATTCGTATCACCAGAAAGCATGGAAAATTAGCATGCGACAAAAGAAAGCTGCCGTACAATTTCATTTATTGTTTGTCGGGGCTGCGGCACCGTCGCGAAGAATCCTGAATGATTGCCAGTGAAGTTTTTAGATGTCTGCAATCATACCAGCACTCGTAAATATGCGGCCCGTACGCGCGCATTTAATTAATGAACCAGGTGCGTTGTAACCCGCGACACTCGGAAGCCGTGACGCGTCTCTGAAGGTTTATTCTGACCGTAAGAAAAGTGTTTTTCTTAGACCGTGATTCTGACTATTTGGCGGTGCGGCGCATGTCCACGCTTGCGTTCTCGCGCTCGCACGTGCTTGGCGCGTCGTCCGCGACAGCGCGGACAGCACCTCTTCGTACCTGGGAGGTAGCGTACGTTCGTATCAAGCGTCGCTGGGTGAAAATCAGTTCGCAACAACCGTATTCCATTACACTGCAGGCCAAGGGGCCTTGGCCGGGGCCAACGAAAAATTCGTATCACCCCGAAATTCGTATGAGCTGTGATTGTATCACCGAGGTTTCACTGTATAAGCAGTGTGTGTTTACTTGCACGTGGACCCCTCTAAGAGATTTGGCTACATTAAAACGTTTGCAATATTATTGCAGTGCCCATCTCAAACTTCACCTTGATTCGCAACTAGGCCAAACACAAGTTCTCCTTGTCGCACCTGAAAGCTTTGATCTCAGCATGCACAGCAGTCCAATACAAGTCTGTGTAGCCCCACACCATCTGGTTAATCCAGCATGCTACATAGTACCTCTGGTCCAACATAACTGCTATGAACATACTTGAATGGGCAATGTGTAAGTGCATGTCGATAAAAATTAGGTCTGCCCTAATATGACGAACAGGCTTGTACCGTTTTTACCAGATTACGCCAATGATCCGTTCTGAGTTGCTGCTGGCTGCATGTACCCAACTTCAACTGCTGCCCCATTGTTGCACTATAGTACCTTCAACTCAGGATGCACACCTCACATCTGCACATTTTTAAAGCAAAGTCCTCAAAGTGGTGCGCAATAACGTAACAATGAAAAGATACCAACTGGCCCAAGCAAGTACACTTGTATTTTAAAGATCGTTAAGTTAGCTTTCTCAAGTTTCTCAGCAGCACTGTCAATACGCTTGCCCCATCTTGAAATGGAAAAGTGGAGAGAAAAAAGTTGCAGTGCCACCCAAAGGGTGAAACCAATGACAAAGACGGCCTGGTACTACAAGTAGCAGAGAGAATTTAACTGTTTGGGCAGCTTTGTAGAAAAAAAAACATTTGTAGTGATAAGCAAATGTGAGCTTTCTAGAGCAGCTTCTGATTTTTTTCCTCCCTTCTTTTTTATTTTTTACTTCTTGCTGCAAGCATGGCTTACCCTGACACTTTACCATTGCTTCAGGCACAGGCCACCAGCATGTGTGGCGATGCAAGTGTTGGTTCATCAATGTCCCAGGGGGGGAGTTAATAGATTGAGCATGAATTTGATGTTCTCCAGACTATTTTGTTGTTACATAACAAGATCTTTGATCGTTACGGGGAATCCACAAAGACAACAACTTCCTACGATGCTACAAATGCAACTCGATTGTCTATGACCTTACTGTAGTTACTGCTGTGCAAAAACAACTTACCTGGAATTAGAGACATACATAACAGTAAAAACACATGTGCAATAATAATAATAATAATAATAATAATAATAATAATAATAATAATAATAATAATAATAATAATATAATAATAATAATAATAATAATAATGTGTATTGCACCATATAATGAAGAGAAAGGGGAAGTCAGCCAGAACGGCGTGGTGTGCCCATACTGCGACATTGTACACCAAAAAGAAGATTATATGCTCCTTCTCATTATACATATATGATTTTGTGTATGGAGACAAAGACAATGCTGTCATCACGAGCTATTGTTAACAATCCATTTTGCTATTTCTCACCTGTGAATAGTCCTCCCACTCTTCATGGACACAATGATCTCCAACAAGAGCGTGTTTCCTTGTTCGAAAATGCTGCACAGCTAGGTTCACCGACATACAAACCACGGCACGGTGTCGTTCATTTCGAGATATGATCGCCTGCAAAGTGACACACTTCATTTGGTGCAAGGAAAAAACTAGACTCTGGTTATGACTTGCCGTGAAAGACCCCTGAGATGGTAGGCAAGATTGTATGGTTGAGAGAAATACGTTTGCACACAATTACTAAATGATGTAACTGTAAAACACAATTCTCTTGCACTAGCCTGCCGTGACACGGGTTTCATAGACTGATGAAACCCAGTCTAATGTGGCCCACATTAATAATCGAATGGAGTGGTCATACACAACTGGATCGTGTGAGTGGCAATATGTGCAATGCATGGTGGTCACAGCTAGTGCTGTGAACTAACACTGCTAGAAAAGTTACAAGACCATTTGCATGACCTATAAAAGAACTTGGCATAGCAGTGAAGTCTCCACAAACGCTTCTGCTATGGGCATGATTCAGTTTATTATATATTGGTATTTGGGAATGACTGAAGGTCACCTAATAGTGCTTGGAAGCACAGTGATTGAAATGATACCTTCAGTACCTACCATCTCTTCAAGGTGCCTGCTACTGAATGGTTCTACAGATGGAAAGGTGATTTGGCAGAAGTCACTTGGCACTGGGCGATGCATGGTGAACACAAGGACATCTGAGAACCTGCTCAGCCTCTTCCATATTGTTAAGTGATGCTCCTTTGCGGGAACTCCGATGACAAGCCCCAGGGGTGTGGGCTTATTCTTTAATGCCCAGTATGTCCTCTGTGACAAGGGTACAAACAATATGCTTCAAAATTGTTTTGTTCACTTGACATTAGTTCCATTTTTGTACTCTTTTCAAAATTCACACGACCAGTGTTGCAAACTGTACCTTTGATTACAACAGAGCCATACATGAACAGATATACTTTCTTTAAAAAAAAGTAATATGATTAAATTTATTTAGCTTTACTATTCTGTGCAGGGTCCAACATGCCTTGGAAATAGAGTTTGTTAATCTACCGTCTTTGCAGTTTAGGCACTATTATACAACTGCAGCGGACTAAAGTCTGTTTAATGTACAAATAACTTGCCTTTGTAACCTCCAAAAACACTTTTGGTGGTAATGGTGCTTCTGGGAACATAGCTATGCCATGCAGCCTTTGTTGGAGGACCCAGCGTTTTGTTGCCTTCACAAACAGGTTGGTGAAGACAGACCGTGTGGCTGCTCTTTTGAGCCATGAAAACTGGGTAATTGCAGCCAGCATCCATGTTCCAGAGTTTCTGGGAAGGTGCTTGAACTTTCTAAAGGCGGCTTCTGTAACAGAGAAAGCAAAGTATTTGCCTGAAGAAATTGCTTTTGGCCAAATTAATGCACATAATTATCACTTGTAGTCAAGTGCTTAATGAAAATGAATTTGGTCAGGCATTATCATTATGAAAGGTGTAGCGTCACCAACAGAAGATAAAAACTTACTCTGTCGTATTTAATCGTTTAAGATGTGAGCCAGGGAAACATCGGTCCCAAGACATCACCTTGTTACTTAATGCTAAACTTTACTTTTACACCAATGTGACCTGAGGAGTGTTCCCCTTTGGTGTATGGCTTTTGCATAATGACTTTGGCACAATCTAGAACTGCTAGCACACTTTGAGCACTGTCAACAGTGCAACCCACCTAGCAAGGACAAAACACTGGAATATGTGAGCAGTAAGTAACAAGAACATTTTTTGCAAGCTATAACTGCAGCTCGGGCTATGAACGAATACTGTAAAAAATATGGACGAACCTAAACGAAAGTGAAAATAGATGCAAAGACTTGACACTCATGGGAGCCAAAACCATAACCTCTGCATCATCCGTGCACCGCACGCCCAGAAGTGCTGAAATGGCAGCTGCTCCTCTGTCCACTTTTTCAGGTATTTATGTATGTGTACAAGGTTTAACCTTGGCGGAAGAGGGGAATGGCTAGTCTATACTTACCATTGTGAATGGCAACCCTGTCGAATGCTAACATATACTCGACAGATTGGAACACAAGATAGTTGCACAGTTCTCCAGGGAAGTTGTCCATTAGATGCGCCGCTTCCGAAAACACACACAGCAGAGAAGCTGAAAACAAGGAGGAGATTTTACAGGAAAGGTTTAACACTAGACAAATGAGTTCAAAGAATGGGAATCGCAACCATAAGAAATGCACCACTATTTTTACAGCAGTAAAGAAATAGCTCTATTTGCTGGCATTGCTAAGTACACAGCATATCTAAGGCTGTGCATTTAAAAGCAGAAGCAGAGCATCAGTGCAAGCATTCATTATGGGCTTACAACAGTGCAGATAATTCATCTTCACTAAGTAGCACAAGCAATAGGATTGTCATTATAAACTTAAATATTTGAGTTAACTGCCAAAGTATTTTTCCAAAGCACTCCCACTAACCCTGTCCTGTGCCACATGTGGAACGGAAGGCCCAAACTGCTTGCAAAAGGGCATAGGGTCATTCCACGCCAAACGTCCCAGCCATTTCGGCAACTATCTCAAATGTACTGAAAAAAAATCGTGCCGATATATTACGTTGAAAACAGTGAATTGCTAGAATATTTAGGAGAGAAAAAATTTTTTGGTCTTGTGGGTTCCTATTAAATTTACCAGAATGTCACCTGGGTGTTGTTTGTAAGAAAATTTATTCTGAGAGTATTGTTTCTTGTTTTAATACCAAATTTGGTTTACATATTAAGCAAAGGTGTTTGTGTAAGCTGTTTAAAGCTCGATAATATTAGTACAATTTTTCTGCCATATACGCCTCCAGGAATTTCGCCAAAATGTTCTATGTTTGCATTTTTTCCATTGCGATATTGCGCCTTGTATGAATATACGAGTAATGAATACTTACTCTACAGAAGGTATATTTTGCGATAAAAATATTTTCAGACCCCTCAAGTTTCTAAACATTACGTGAAAAAATCACGAATTTCAGAAAATCGTCGTTTTGGTCCACATTGAGACGCGATTTACACCACGTGGTGCTCCAACTAAAAACCGGCTTTATACCTCAATCGAAAGCAACTAAAGAGTTCTTCTTATACGGCAAGTTTTATCATTACAATTTTTGTTTTAAGGAAGAAAATAATTTTTGATGTTCCCCATTGACGGCAATTGGGAATATCAATGAGGAAGCTGCCATGTGACCAAATGGGGAGATAGCCATGGGTCAATGTGGACCAAAACGACGATTTTCTGAAATTCGTGATTTTTTCACGTAATGTTTAGAAACTTGAGGGGTCTGAAAATATTTTTATCGCAAAATATACCTTCTGTAGAGTAAGTATTCATTACTCGTATATTCATACAAGGCGCAGTATCGCAATGGAAAAAATGCAAACATAGAACATTTTGGCGAAATTCCTGGAGGCGTATATTGCAGAAATATTGTACTAATATTATCGAGCTTTAAACAGCTTACACAAACACCTTTGCTTAATACGTAAACCAAATTTGGTATTAAAACAAGAAACAATACTCTCAGAATAAATTTTCTTACAAACAACACCCAGGTGACATTCTGGTAAATTTGGAAGGCACCCACAAGACCAAAAAATCTTTTGTCTCCTAAATATTCTAGCAATTCACTGTTTTCAACGTAATATATCGGCATGATTTGTTTCAGTACATTTGAGATAGTTGCCGAAATGGCTGGGACGTTTGGCATGGAATGACCCCATAGTGACTTGCAACATATGCTCCATGCAACAGTGTTCAGTGTGATCAAATTTAACAGGAATACCAACTGCTTTATATCTAGACTTCACACTTCAACCCACACTTTGCAAGTAATTGTTAATTTAAAACTAATTTCATGTTCCCTTTGACACTGCTCACAAGTATGCATGCCAATTGGTCACAATAACCCAGTTTTATGTGGTCTACTGCTTTCAGTGCCTCTTAAGACATGCAGTAACAACAGAATTAATTTCTCTTCACATGACATGCTACTTAACTAGTATTTTTCTACCCTTCTCATCAAAATCAGATTTATGCCATTCTTAAACCACTCATTCCACACCCTAATTTATGCCTAAGTTACGTAACATTCGTTGTGCCAACACTAAACCATATCTTTTACTGGGGTTGCCTGAGTGCTTGTACTTACAGTGCTTGAATTCTGGTTCCTTTGCATGCTCTGAAATTGCAAAAATAGCAAGATATAGTCGCAGAGTCTTTAAGGAGCATTGATTGCCTTACCATCTTTATATTTTGTTGCTGTGGAAACTGAAAAAGTCCAAAGTAGAGATTAAAAATTCAACTGCTCCACCCTGTACAACCTTTTGAGGTAAACAGTACTGTATGTATCCCTGATACAATAGCTACAGGACCTAATCGAGGCTCTGTGTATGCTCGCATATTCTGCAGTAAATTAGTGATGACATGTCATCACGGGGTATGATCTCGTGATTGCATATACTATTTTAAGTCTTACTCCGTACATCACTAGTAGCTTATTCTTAGGCCATGCGTTTCTTTTCATAAGACTAGTCATTTACTAGCCTCTCATTCATAAATACTAAATTACTCTCTTTCTCTTGTTGTCTACTTTACTAATTGTGACAAGTAAATGTTTATTCTTGCTGTTGAAAACTGAATTGTATGCATAGGCGTGCGCACGGGAGGTGGGGGGGCAGCCGCCCCCCCTATTCACCTGGGGGCAATGTCAGCGCGTCAGCACCATATTTGACATAATTGGGAAGGGGGGGCACTGGAATGTACCTTCCCCCCCCCCCCTGAAGGAGAACCCTGCGCACGCGTATGATTGTATGCATTGCAGTTAACAGATGCTCTTTGCCATTTGATGTTTCCCTGGCTCCATCCTCGTCTTTGCACGTTACAACTTTGACTATTGTGTTACTCAGTGCCAGTTTAAAACCTTTCTGTTCATGCCAATTTAACAGCACCCATTCTACTATGCAAAGCCATCACTGTTTTCGTACACATAATCCATTTCTTTGACATTTCAGCGTCCTGTAATTATCATTGCTAGAATAGACATTAAATCGAAATAAAATAATTAAACATACAGTGGCCTTGTAATGGCTCTGTGATTAAATGGTGGGAACCTTTCAACACCTCTGCATTTGTGCACAAACCATGTTTCCATGTACACACTGTTAATAAGGACATATTTTCAACCTCCCATGGGAGTCCATTTATGACTGAATTCAGGATACAAACATTTACTTTTTTTGTGTGGGTAACAATTTTCCTTTTTACATAATGTGCTCCACATTGTGGATCTTGACAGAACTCACTTCTTTATTCAATGTTCTTGCACTATTAGCTGTCAATTTATTCATTCTTGTCCAATCATTTGCTAGCATCCTATTTAGATCGTTTGGTAGAGAAACTGCTCCGCAATGTCTACAGTACAGGGTTTAATTCCCAGAGCAAAATAAATGTTTCTTCATTTGCAAAGGTATTTTTCTTAATACCCAGGTGGGTTTCCTTTGTACCTTTCAAGGTACTCTTGAATTAATAAGAACTATTCTTGCAACAATCCACTAGTAGTGCACCATCTCGTCCTCACAAGTAAAGGGCCCATACTAAATCTATGAGCTGCAGTCAAGTTAGCGAGGTTGTTGTCAACATATGAGAGCAGCCTTCCTGTAATGCTTATTATGCAAACTTTGAGAAAATTTACATGTTTACAAAGGTAAGATATGCTTACACAGTGAGCTCTTGTTTTTGGACATAACATCCGCTATAAGGCGAACACGTGGAAAGCTCGCTCATTCATACAGTGGTTATCAAGGTCATCAAAGTTGAACCCAAAGACTGCCACACAGCCATCAGGATGTGCTTGACGAAACTTGACCACCTATGTGAAGGAATAGGTAGAACAGCAAGTGAACAGCCCTTCTGAGATGATAAAAAGCTGTTCCGAGAGTGATTCGCAAGAATCAGCAAGTAGTTTAAACGGACACTAAAAAGCAAAATGATTTTTCTCATATTAGTAAAGTACTCTTTCACGATACCAAAAACACCATGCTTGCTGTGAGAAGGCGCTTAGTAAGCAAGAAAAAGCGCAAACACAAAATGTGGGTGGCGACACCACCTTGAAGTTTCCGCACCATTCGCCGTGACGTGACATGTTTTGACGGCGCCTACTAGGGACTACGTATTTTCTAATCGGTAAAAATTAAGTAAATTGTCCTCTGAGGGTGCCATTGATTTAACATACCAAGTTTGGAGTAATTTTGTTGAGCCAATGGCGCCAAAATATGATAAATACATTTTGAAATCCGTGATGTCACGCGGGGAGATTTCGGCACAAGATTTAAAAATGAAACTTTGAACTTAATTTTGTCCTCTATTAATAAACCTATGATGGTGAAATTAACGGCATTAGAGGTCTCAGAGCACAATTTACTGATCTAAACCGATTCATTGTTTCTCTTTAGTGTCCCTTTAATGTGTTGAAAGCTGAAAACAGGCAATGTTGTCTAATAGTTGTTAACCTACAAAAAAATAAATATATATCCAAGGCTAGGAGTTTTTGCCAGAGAACAGCAGAATACTGAGAGAGGTACAATATACCTCATAAATCATTATTTTTAAGATTCTGTGCACTTAAAATAAATGAATTCATTAAAAAGTACATTTTCCCACTTTGCAATTTTGTTTACAACCAGTTTTATCCTAATGTTGCACGTTTTCTTTCTATTCTATTACACTGAACATTTTATTTTTCATGTCCACTAAATGAGACAGCCGTGACATCTATGGCCTTTCCTACAGCCTTTTTTTAGGTGCACGATAAAATGAGTACATACTGCTACTGCTGCTACATTTAGTTTAAAATATCAAAATTTGCAAAACATCAATACTAAATATGTAGCAAGCTGCTTGAGCTGCTTGAAGTGCTTGAGCTGCTTGAGGAAGCTTCCTCAATATGTGAACCACTTTAGTTTCATAACCGGAGCAAAAAAACTAGCACTAAGGAATATTAAAATAAAATTAATAAACCCTGAAAATTCCACTGCAATTGCACATACAGATCAAAATTTGACATCTCTTTCCCACATCCCCTCCATATATAACAGTAATGGGAATCAACAAACAAGGTCTGGCTGTAAGTAATGCCCCTCTTCAACTAGCTAGGTTTGCAATTTCTAATCACCTTGTCATAAGTTGTTCGCTTGGTTTCAAAAATCATAACATAGCTGCTGTTGCTCTGAACCAAGCCCTCCAGACCTGGTTCAATGGTTTCTTCCTCGCTACCTGTCGGGCACACCTTGAAAGAAAGGAGAGAGGTACATGCAATCATTATAACTTGTAAGCGCAACAAGGTGAAGAAAGCAAGCAAAATATTGTGAATGACTAAGAATTATGATGAAAAAATACTAGGAGCAACTAAGCAGGAATAAACATTTTGTAAACAGTTGGAATAAATGTGGTGTGTTCATTTGTAAACAAGTTTAGCTCTACTTATATTACTCAAGCACATCTAAAGTTATTGAGCCGTTTCTCATTTCAAAACACGATAGTCACTGCTTAACCGATTCATCAATGATTAAGTCTGCCCAGTGACTAGCCGGCCACTGTGTTCTTCTATACCTCATAAAACCAAGTTATGTGGACTGCAATGTGAACGTGTTACGAAGGATAAATTTATACAGCGACAATGCAACAAGCACCCTACTTTTTTGGCAAAGGCATCTACCATTGTGATTTGACAATGTGAACATGCAAATCATCACACCTCGGAGAGACTTGTCCATTTCTGCTCGACACAGCGGTCTCCAATGTGTACTTGTTGGTCAGATGACCGTGCCATACGGAAGCCCAGCACAGCCAGGTTGACTGAAAGGCAGCTACGTGAAACTGCACTGGAAATGTTTTTCTGCAAGCATAGACATGGCACATAAAAATTAATCTTTACAAAATTATTGCAACTTATTAGATTGTGTCATGAACATCAAAGCTAAATGTGACAAGAAATGCTGCAGATATTGAAGATTTTAATCATTACGACTTATTACAGATTGTGTCATGAACGTCAAAGGTAAATGTGACAATAAATGGTGCAGATACTGAAGATTTCTCCTGCAAGAAACGGGGCTAAGCTGCTGCTAAAGCTCTCTGAAAGCACGTTCATACCTCAATGCCTCATCTTACAGGTTTGTGTATCTCAGTAGCAAATACCTAGCATGCCTTGCAGCCAGTGAACTTAAGTTTGTAAAATTGCTCCCAGACATGACAGAGGGGTAAGGACAAGAAATGGGGGTAAGGAGCACCACATGTTTTTTATTGTTTGCCCTGAGCAGTTTAGCCTCAGCAGTGCATACACACTAGTTAATAAATGGAACTGGTATGTTCAGAGTTCAGCTCTTACAGATTTTGGTACATTCACAAAGACAGTGTGTCGAATGAATGGATGAAACTGTTGCGTACCATGTGCACAAAGTCCTGGTATACAAGCCTTCTCATAGCTGGATAGTGCATGCGACATACTGGACCAGGTTTCACTTCTTGATTAATGAAGACAAGAAAATCACAAGTGCTGCAAGAGAAAGAAATAGAGGGACGTGCAAGGTTTTAATTATTTCGTTTCTCACATTACAATGTGAAAAGAGGTGAGATATGAAAAAGACAATTGGCTGATGGCCTGAAGTGTTTCTAAACCCCATTATTTGAAGGAAATACATACTGACTCAGGCGTTGCAAGACATCTTCACCAGCTTCAAAGGCATGAACACCAACTATTAACACCTTATGGTCTTCCACTGAGTGTTGAAAAGTAGACCACATTGCCTAAGGACAAACAAACAATCAATCACTGCTGTTGAATTTGTCTGCTGCCTACCACAGAAGATATACATGCAAACTTATGACATGCACTTATCACTGACAACTAATAACATATTTTTGACAAATATTGTTTGTATTTTAGGCATGATGCACTTTTCACCCCCAATTTCAAGCAGCTGCATAGCTGAACTCTACAATGTGATAGAAATCTGAGGTAAATTCATGTGCAACAGTAACCTCAGTGGCATGGGTGTTAAAACTCCATAATGTCATATGCCTAATTCCTCACTACACCAGCATCATTTCAATGATGCAGTAATGCTCATGCATTGCATTAGGTGAACGTCCGAGTACACACCATTCGTTGGAGTATCCAAAAGGGGGTAGGGGGTCAGGCTAACCCTTCCCCTAAAAATTTTTCGATTTTGCATGTGTATATATGCACACACACACAAACATATGCATGAACATATTTAAAGGGTGCTTGACCCACTCTGTGCCTCCGAAAAAAAAAGATTTTCTGGCTATGCAACGCCTCAAGGCTCCGTTATCTCGCCACTCCTTTTTAACATTGCCATGATGAAACTGCCGAACATATTGAAAGAAATAGAGGGGATAAGACACGCCCTATATGCAGATGACCTAACCATCTGGACAACCGGTGGCTCTCCAGGAATGCAACAGGACGCACTTCAAGAGGCGTTGGATCGCACAGAAAACTACCTCAATACTTGTGGGCTCACATGCGCTCCCGAAAAATCCGAGTTTCTTATACTAAAAGCTAGAACAAGAGGACGACCACCAATAGGTGAAATCCCAGAACCAGAGCTTTGGATGAATGGAGTACAAATACCTAAAGTAGACTCGCTTAGAGTCCTTGGTCTGCACATCCACAAAGACGGATCGGGCGCAGCCACCTTACCAAAACTGCAAGCAACCGTCACGCAAGTCGCGCACTTGGTACGACGGGTATCCAGCAAAAGGCATGGCTTGAAAGAAGAAGACACAATCAAAATCATCCAAGCGCTCATCATTAGTAGAATTACTTATGGGACCCCTTATTTAGACCTCAAGAATGCAGAAATTGAAAAACTGAATACCCTCATACGAAAGGCCATCAAGACTGCCATAGGGATCTCTGAACGTGCTTCCACACAGCGACTACTACGCTTAGGTCTCCACAACACCTGGGAGGAGCTCGTGGAAGCACACAAAGTGAACCAACTCGAGCGACTTAGACTTACTGAAACAGGACGGGCTACACTTCGAAGATTAGGCTATCCTGAAGCCATACAACAATGTGATGAGAAAAGGCCTATCCCAGCAACAATTCGACAGTACATCTCGGTAAGCCGCATCCCACGAAATATGCATCCTACCTACCATCTAGGAAGAAGAAAATCCAGAATAGAGAAACTGCGACAAGACTACGGCCGAAATCCGGACACAAGATACACTGATGCAGCAAAATATTCAGGAATCCCAGCCCATGCCGTGAGCGTAGTCGACAGTAAAGGAAAAGAGAGAACGGCAGCTAGCATCTTAACTACGGAAATCGATACGGCTGAAGAAACAGCCATAGCGCTGGCCATCTCAACCTGTGCTGAGGAAGCAATCATACTAACCGATTCACAAGCAGCTTGTCGAAATTTTCAGAAAGGAAGAATTTCCAGGCAAGCCTTACAAATACTCACAGCTACAGCAAAGAAGAACCTACCAGAAACGTACATCGTTTGGACTCCGGGTCACGAGTCCCTGATGGGAAATGAGGCAGCCGACGCTTCCGCCCGAGCTCATGTTCACCGGGCCTTCCCACAGGACTCACTTAGGAGGAAAGATGATGTACCCAAAAAGTACAGCGACATCTTACAGCACTACAGGCTAGGCCGAAGAACTTATCCGCCAGCTCACCCCAGCCTAACTAGGGAAGAGGCAGTAACCCTCAGGAAGCTGCAAACAAACACTTATGTTCACGGTATATTACTTCACCGTATCGCACCGACTGAGCACTCGTACATCTGCAAGTACTGTGATGTCCCGGACACTCTATGCCATATGCTATGGGGATGCAAACAAAACCCTAGCACCGCTACACTGACCGAAGAGCAGTGGGAGGCCAAGTTATCGGACCCAGACCTGAAGAATCAGCAAAGCCTGATTCAACGGGCACGAGAGATGGCGAAGGCCCGCGGCTACCTGGAATAAGGAGGCCGCCCACCTTGGGCGCACAGCGCGCTTGCTCAAAATAAACGTTTATTCTCTCTCTCTCTGGCTATGCCCCTTACCCCAATGTCGAGATTAATCTGGTGCTTTCAACAACTGCATCTCTCATTGTTCCTGCATAGTTGTAGTTACCATGCCATATGCAATAAGTTCACATAGGATAAATAAAATTCAATAAACTTCATCTGGAATGCAATACATCTAGTCCATATAAAATTTTCTGAAGAAAATAAATTGACATGAAGCATTGATGGAGCCAAATTGAGGCTGCTGATCCCAGGTGCTGCTGGTATGAGAATCTGCTGTTATCTTACTTATGAGCAACCAAACTGACTGTAGTCCCTCTACTGAGCACAACAGCACAGTAGCACTGTGAGCAAAACCAAGTAAACATCTATTTCCAATAAACACCTTTCCTTAAGTAGTAATTGTCATTCTGTGTGTCATCAAAGCGAAATTAGCATCAGTCAGTTCACACACAATAACACCAAAAGTGTGCCCAGAACAAATTACAATTTAGGAACAGATGTGTTCGAAAGTTTTAGCATGATTTAAAAATCTGGATCTACTGTAGCTTCGATAACTAAAGAATGCTAGCATCCACATCTAGAACAATAGTCGAAAAATGGATACTCCCAGCAAGATGACTCTGCAGTGCTAGGCGACTACATTACTGACCCTGTGATCGTTTATGCGAAGTGTTGCCAGCTGGAAAAGCGCGGTTGTGACTATGGTTATTTCCTTCAATCAGATTTATGTTAATTTACAAATCCCAATTTATGAATATTAATTGTTTGCCTTGTTAAAAAGCTTCAAACATTCACAACCTCCCAAAGCTTGGCACTAATGGCATTTCTCTCAATGTGAGTAGCGATTATTACAGTGGGAGAGGCAGTTTTTTGCAGCATAAAGAGGGGACCAATGCACTCTAAAGAAGAAACAGAGGCATCCTTTGCACTTACATTCGAAAGTTCTGCGACTGCACTTATGTCTGTTGAAGTCAGAGGAATCAAAGCTAGGCCATCCAACTTTTTTTTACTTGTCCAGCGCTTTAGTTTTGTGGACAGTGATCGCAAAAACCCTGTGTCTCCAGTGTTTAAAGCATCAATAAAGGAAGGGTCAACAGCTGCAACTGCCCGACTTTTTCCTTCTCGTGTAACAGCAAGGAAGTCTTCAAGAAGCTTCCCTAAAAAAGACAAAGTGCAAAAAAATAGAAAGAAGTATGACAATTTGGATTGACTGAGTCGATTCAAGAACAAAGACTTCGCAGTTTCTTTGTAGTCTATGGCTATGTACAACTTAAACGACAACATAGTACACATTGCCATTAAATAATAGCCCATTGTTTTGTGAGAAGGAGTACTGAAAATTGCTCTATTAGTGCTCTTACGAAAACTACTATCACCAACCTCTGAAGCACCACAATGACCAACAAGAGTAAGCGCAAAAGAAAATGCATAAAAGTACAGGTACCTGAAACCGGTACACCGGACACATCAAGACGAACAAATGCAAACACAATGTAGTCACACAATGTCACCACTGCTTTTCTCAGAGAAGGTCCCGAAGAATCGTGTACACAGATGATATTCCCTGTAACCAGAAAGACATATGCAGTTTCTAGCACATTGTCTTTAAACTTTATTATAAAGCATGCAATAAATTGGCAAGAAATGCAGCTGTAATTTGGCACCAATAAAAGGCATCTCTCACTATATAATGAATAAAAGGTATCTCTAGCTATATAATAAATTGAAACATTTGTTTTATGACCTGCCACAGTGTGATCTGTTTCGTTTTGTGCCCCCATTTCTTCCATGTATGACATAGGTACGTATGGGCATACTATAACATGCATGCATAAACATGTATTTGAATACACATGCATGAAACAAAAATATTTAACAGCTTACGTGGGGTGTCATGCTCAGGTTTTCGTTTTCCCTCTGCACACAAACCAAACAAAATCTAGTTGTAAGAATCGTTTCCACACAACGAACAGCCTTACAGCCCATTAGCAGTTGGTACTGTACTTACTAAGTGGAACACGTCGTCGTAGTTTATAGGCTTCTGAAATAATTATAAAACATATCTAATGTAGATCAATGATCTTCTCAGTTTATAGTACTGAAAAATGACAAAGAGTACCTTTGGCTGTGCTCAGCAGACTCTTTATTTGTAGCAGCCTTGAAAATGGCTTCCCGAGACTTGGGCAATCATTCTGTGCATCTTCCATCTCCACTCCGAAAGCAGCCACGCAGAAATTTGGCACTTCACCCAGTAGCATAGACATCTGCATATATTTTTCCAATAGCACAGATGGGAAAGCTATAATAGGATATTCATACCACAAGTGCAGTCTTTATTGAGCACCCTTAACCCTTTGAGATGCTTTGTACACATGGGTACATGGCTTGTTTTTGCTAGCTGCGTCAACTAGGGGCTAAGAAAGTGCAAGTTACTATACTGAGGTTTGTATGGATTGAACCTCCTGTGTAATCAATGTGTCTTCAATTGTAGGTCCATTCCACTCAACACCCCACCCCCCTTTAATTTGTTTCTTTTGCAGCAAGTGTTTCTATTTAGCAATACGGGAAAAATAATGTCAACAGCAAGGCAAATGTCTCAACGTACGCTCATGCAATAGCCATGAATTAACT
This sequence comes from Rhipicephalus sanguineus, assembly GCF_013339695.2. Classification (NCBI taxonomy): domain Eukaryota; kingdom Metazoa; phylum Arthropoda; class Arachnida; order Ixodida; family Ixodidae; genus Rhipicephalus; species Rhipicephalus sanguineus. The sequence goes on along the minus strand of NC_051181.1, from coordinate 157,030,541 downwards.
ATTCACACAACTGTGAACACCAATGCGATGCCTGAGCATGTGCACAAACAAAAATAAAGATGCTGAAGACAAATAAAGATGCTTTTGCATTTATTACAGGCCACTTCTGATTACCTTTCTGTAAAAATGAGTCATGCATGTCAAGTACATCTAGATAAAGTGGTAGATGATGGACATCCAGGAACACATTATTGAGACCAGTACTTAGTCATGTAGCAGGCTCTCCTTCATCTTGTTTTTTGCCTTAAGGAAACTTCAAAATGAGTTTAATACTTTTCAAGCACAGTGCACATTAAATGCCAATTCGTTATTTTGTGCCAATTATCCTCTAGAATTCAGACAGTCAATGACTGTAAGAACATTAGTTGATGGAATCAGAATTTTTACAAAGTGATTACAATCTTCTGCTGCTGCTTGTTTTTCACGATGTTGAAAGTACAAGAAATACATTAGAACTAAGACTTTATTTCAGGACAGTGACTGACACATGAAGGCTATTTCAAAGTTATACTCAGATTGTAATATAGAAACTTTTACGGAATTTACAGTAACTCAGTAAGGATTATCTGACAAGCAGCTACACAAGCGCTCGTGTTGTGCCCTTTCCTGTCCCTGTCGTCTTAGCGCTTTTAATATGTCAGTATGAACCAGTACCAACTAGCTCGTTTTTCCGTTTTGCTACACAAGTAAATAGACTTGCTTCATGAAAGGGGCAGGCACTTGTTGATGAAGCGTTATAACACGATGCTAATTCCTAAGCTTTATTAACGAGACACTAATCAACTTTCTCTTGATGACCATGCATAAATGTCAACAAATTTCACTCACCCTGTGCTGGATGGATACTTTGCTTTCAAAGGTAAGAATATTTGTGTTATTCTTCGTACGAGCAACTTCAAACATGCCATCAGTCCTTTCGGTATCAATTCCACAGACCTTAAAGTAACAAAATACAATTCCGTGCATTTATTAAGTGCAGGTATTTCAATGTTGGCTTTTTTATGGTAAAAGAGTCTTTACGGACTAGAATACCTTACACACTGCTGGTCCAATACACAATTGAGCATAGCACACATTTTTCAAAAGCAGAAATCATTTGAAATGCTAGTGATCACCACATCAGCACTGAAATAACCCAATAAATGTCACCATGATAGATTTTAAGAGTGCTGAGTATAAATATGAACTGCTGGCAATTACCATACTTTGTTGTAAAAAAAGCTGAGACCTAACATAAGTGTTGTTCTGGAAATTCTTTGATGCTGCTAGTATTTAAGAGTTGCTAAATGTACAACTAATGGCTAGTTTTTATTTGCAGGTGGTGCTTCAGTGCCTTGTAAGCACACATTTGCTGGTCTGCAGTCCAGTCTTAATAAGGTTAGGCAAGAAAGTAAAAGGTTAGTCAAACAAGTTCCCTAACACCAACACTGTTCGTGTAATAACTTTATACTATGTACAGCATGCTCATTAGTAGGCTTGTGCGAATAGTAAATTTTAGGTTCAAAGCAAATTTGAAGTGAATAGTGATTTGGTTGAATAATTTCAAATAGAATTTGAATAGTATATATCACATATTAGAAAGAAAAATTAGCATACTTGTCATGACCCAACTAGCCTGCACAATATTTTTTTAATTGAAATAAGGCATGTGCAAATGCCATTCTTTTTGGTTCAAAGGAAGTCAAAGCAACTTTGAATAGTAGCAGGATTTCACTTTCGGTAGAATGCAAGTGCTAACCTGTAAAATATGCTACGTTTTAAAATTTACTATACTTAGAGCATATATGTCAGTATAACAAGCTTTTAAACTTAAAAAAATGATGAATCAATGTGACTGTAATATGTTCATTTGACCTTGAAGTGGGGCTTTACAGCAGTGCGAATTTTTTCCTGGAAAGTGTATTCACGGTACAGCACCCCTTTACTGCAGTGAAACCACCTTTACAAGGGGATTCCAGACTAATATGCACCTATTAGTTAATTTTGAATACTTCGAAATTTACAATAATTTAAATTCGAATCGAAGTGAATTCGAATACTGTAATAAGCCTACTCATTAGCCATGATTCACATAGATATTGGTGACCTAAACTTTTTTATTTTTTCAACATCTAAAAAATAAGCTTCCCCATTTGAGATGGCTTAAAAGATGGGATGACTATTAAGTCGCTGTTTATGCATACAAATACAGCATTCATGAACTTACCGCATTATACTGTATCCAACTCTCAGACCTGCAGTTTTCTTTCTCTTCAGCTGCTTTGCCAATAAAGAAATCACGAACTGCCATGTTAATTGAAATACAAGGAGATGTCATGTTTCTGGATGCTTCCAAAAGTCGAACCTGAAAAATAGATTGCTTTACTATCACACTTTACCATGCTATACTAGTACATGGGCAATTATGGTTTCACTTGATAGATAACAGGCAGTAAATCCCACCACCGTTACAATGCTGCATGTAGTATCCCATCATGAAATTATACATACATACCACTAGAGTTTCCAATAATAGAATTGCTACACTGATCATTAGACAATGTTCCGTGATTTATCTTGACCGTACAGTGCAGAATTTCACATTAAGCGCATCATCCGGTCACACCAGAAACAAGTGATAAGGTTTATTTTCAACAAGTATAGACAGACAGACTCACCGACACATCTACTTAATAACGCTGGCATCCTAACACTAGAAAACAGAACGAAACTGAACACGACTAAAACTAATGTTTCACCTACTACACAACATAATAAAAATTGATACTTCAAGATATATATCTATTTCACATGGCAGACCAACCCATAATAAGCACTCCCATACACTTACCGAATACTCTTCCAAAACTAATTGTTTCGAATGTTCATTTTTCTTTTTAACCATTAAATACTGGAATTGATTGAAACCTACTGTAAGCAAAGAATCATCCATAAATTGTTTTACAACTGCGATTGAAAATGAATTGCTTGCTTCACAAAGAGCCCTAACAACATTGCAAAACTAACAAACCCGCTAAGCGATGAGTCTGTCATGTTACTAATGCACAGCTTTTTTCTTCTATTTTTATGATTTTATTATTTTAAGTGACATGTTGTTCGATTACTTTGTTGTTCTAAAAATTGTTTTTATAATGTGTTCTTATAATAGTAATGCGTAATTGCTTATCCTACACCATGTTATAAATGTACCTTATCTTTTTGTAGTTGTTTTCAGTGATAATCTCGTTTATGATTTTGTTGTTACTCAAATTGTTTTAACATTGTGTTCTTCTAACAGTAATGTCTAATATTAATCATGTATGATTTTGTATAAACAAGTAATATTTTACTTGTGCCTTCCCTGCTATAATCTCTGAAGAATTGGCAGTATTGTTAAATAAAAAATAAATAAACTTCACATTTCAGAAGTATGCCCTAAACCTAAGGCCAATAATCATTCCTCATAAATTTATGCATTTTTAAAAATTGCATAACTACACTGGCATATTAGAGCTTCACGGGTAACAGCACGCACTGTGTGCACTAATTTGCACACAGTGCATATAATTAGTAAAAAAAAAATTGGTCTCACCATATAATCGCTATCTTCCATGGTATGCAGCTTGGATGGAAGGCCAACTTTACAATGATGCTCGGGTTTTCTTGCATGTGTCATCAGTATTAAAAAGTCGCAGTTACTGAAATAAAGGCAAGACCAGCTTATCAATGTTCAACACAGTGCAAAAAGCAATACAAAGTTTAGGTGGAAAAAACAAAAACACAATACGGCATACTCACCCAGTGAGTTCATCTGATAAACTTGTGTCATGGCTCTTCATGTAGTTAATACCGATGACAAGTACAGGCTTTACAGGCGTTTTTTGAAAACGATGCCACACTTTCTGCACGAAAAATTCAAACTACACATGAGTTAGCTGCCACACACCTTCTTTTGCTAAAAATACTCTAACTGAATATGCCAAGCATTATTTAAAGTATGTGACATGTGTAGACAGTGGTGTTTTCATTCCCGTCTTTGACAATCACATGCCCTTATGAACAAAACCATAAAAATGGGACACACCTTAGCCACATTCTTGAAGGTTTCTGCATTAGTCACAAATGTATCATAAGACAGCATGACACCGTCTAGTTCCTTCTTTCGCATCCAAGTAAGAAGGGCACGGATGAAGCTCTCAGCCTTGTGTTCCTCCTCAAGTGTGCCTGCCTGATTTTAGGGCATTCACTTCGGTCAATAATGCCGAGGAAATGTTGTCCTTTTTAAGGGCCAGAAAGCTGTGAAAAGCTCGCGCTGGAATGAAACCACAAATTTGTATCACCTAATGAGAAATTTTTAAAATTAGTTTTAATACATAGAAAATAATGTCACAAATCAGTTTCTGCAAAATAAATGTGACAAGAATATAGCAATCTATACATGTATATGTATGCAATGTTCCAGTGATGTACTTCAGCCCAAAAACAATGTGCTGAACTTGGTAATGAACTATAGAAGCGCAGAGATGCAGGCTAGTTGGTTGATGGCCACTTGCAGTTCAGTGCTTGTCTTGTAGCTTCACTTTTGTCCTGTCGATTTTTGCGCTATAAAAATGAATGTATACCAACAAGCCTGCATCTTGACACTTCTACGGAATTACGCTAGCAAAACTTCTTACTGTTTATAGTAGCTATAAGACAATTAGAGCCACCATGAACTGTACAGACTGTCATATAGTGTATGCTATTTGTCAGTGATTTGGCACTCATTCCCAATGTGAGATGCTAACTGGTACTGTATTAAACTGTCTCAATATTAGCAGAGATATTGTCCACTTGTCAGTTTGGTGTGTGCCTAGCTAGACATTCACCAACGTAATTAACCAGCCATAGTATGTGGGGTGGGCTTACCATTTGCTGCAACGAATTTATGACCCACATCTTTGTAGGCAACGCTGGAGTAAACAACGTAGTCGCAGACTTTGTCCAGAAGGTAGTGCAATGTATCAACCATGCTGGCTACACAGATTAGGCTGACTGAAATATAAAAAACGTTTAATTAAATCACCTAACTAAACTAATAAAGTGTAATATGAACATAAGCTTACACTTTGGAGCCTTCTTGTGGACATAGTCCCCACTTGTTGAAACAAATGGCTCCTTTGTCTCTGTTTGTGCTAAGTGGAAAACCAGAAGAAGAATCAGCGAGAATTCAGTCTGAACATGCCTTTACTGCAACACAAGGTGAGATGGCACACACTAAAAAAAAAGTGAAGACAAGTTAAACATTTCTTGCCACTAGTCAATTGAAATAACTTCACCTTATGCCGAACAGAATGAAGGGTCTCAGAAAAACAGAAGCTTGAATTGATGAATAGGCAAATAAGATAAGCCTTAGCACAAACCCAGTAAGATGTCTTCAGCAAAGCCAAATGTATATATAATTTACAGTACCTGCCACAGCTACTTTATACCTTTTTGTATATAGCATATTTTAATTATGATTGCCTCTAATTGTTAAGAAGGCAATTCAAAATAAGACAATGCTAGACAAGAATTTAAGAGTGGTTGAAATAAAAAAAATCTGATAATCATAAGATCATTAACAGTGGAAACAGTGTGAGGAATGAGGACAGAGATGCACAGCATGAACACAGTTGACCTATGTAAACTTTTTCTGTAAGCCATACTAACGTCATGCATATAATTTTCCATTCCACCAGTCGGCACATGGTCAACACATGGACAATAGGTAAGTTTGCAAGTTTCGTTGTAACCCTCCAAGTTTTGCCCCAACGGGCATGTAGTAGGATGAGGCACTGATTACATGCACTCATTTTTAACAGTATTGGTATGCTGCTATTCACAGCCTAAGAATGCCTTCCATATATGCTCCAAACTACAGCTATTTGAAAATTTTTAGAGCTGTGCGAATAGCAAAATTTTGGATGCGAAGCGAATTCGAATAATAAAGATTGAGTGCGAATCGAATCGAATAATTTCGAATAATTTTCGAATATTTCTCAAACATTTTTCGAATAATTCGAAGTGAAATTACAGAAAAAGTTGCAGAGAATCCCTAAGTATGTTCTTGTGAGATAGCAACATGAAAGTGTTTCTTTTCGCTAGGTTGATGAAGCGCTGGTGGGGTCATATTTCATAGTTGTCTTTCTTATCAAGAATGAGGCAATGTAGAGGCCGAATTGTATTTATGTACATGATTTGGTGCAACCAAAGTGTTGCCGACAACACTTTACACGTGATAGGCAGAGATGCCATTTCCTCAGCCTCTCCTCCTCTTTCAAGTGCTGTGGAAGCCCAACTGATGTGGCGGACAAGGGGGCGCTCTCTTAAAGTCCGGAGTTCCAAATCTGCCTCGTAGACGTCGATATACAAGAAGATCTGAAATTTTGGATGCTAAAAAGCTTCGGCTTCCGATTTTCCGGACTTCCTGCCCAAATTTCAGGTCCAAAACAGCATTAACTGAGCCCCCACCTCTGCCACATCTTTCATCTCCATATTGGAACCAGGGTTTTCTTGAGTTAATACATTTGCGACCGTAGCGGAGCTTGAAAGGCAGCTTTGCCGCAATACGGGGTTGTGATGAGGTGAAGCATATTGAAAATCTAGGGACCACTTCCAAACGGACGTTGACTGTCTCTTGGCTAAGTTCAACCGTAACGGACCTTGAAAGGCAGCTTTGCCGCAATACGCGAGTGTGAGGAGGTGAAGCATATTGAAAATCTAGGGACCACTTCCAATCAGACGTTGTCTCTTGCCTCAGTTCGACCGTAACGGAGCTTGAAAGGCAGCTTTGCTGCAATACGGGGGTGTGATGAGGTGAAGCATATTGAAAATCTCGGGACCACTTCCAACCGGATTTTGTCTCTTGGCTAAGTTCGACCGTAACGAAGATTGAAAAGCAGCTTTGCCGCAGTACGAGAGTGTAATGAGGTGAAGCATATTAAAAATCTGAAGGGGTCACTTTCAACCGGACGTTGACTGCATTTGTCTTTGGGAAGTTCGAATAGTTCGAATAGTAAAATTTAAGTGCGAATCGAATCGAATAGCAAACACTATTCGAAAAATATTCGAAATTTCGAATATTCGCACACCCCTAAAAATTTTATTTTCACATGACTACTTGTCCTACATTTTACAATATTGATTAGTGTACATTATAGCCAACAACCTCAAACCCGGTGCATTCAAGATTAAATCCTGTAAATGAAAAGAACAAGGTGAACAGGCCATTATCAGAGCACAATGGACTGCAATTATACCCTTGCAAACTTTAGACATGAGTGCAGTCTGCATCTTAAGAAAACTATCCCTACAGTTGCAGAGTTAAACATTCTGGGAATGGTAGCCCAGTACTTACAAGTAGATGTCACTGGAACTGTGGGTTCAGTTTCAGTTTGGGGGGTTGGGTCACGTCGTTTTCCTGCCAGAAATAGAGCATAAAACACAATCATTTCATGATCTTGGGACACAAAAGAAGTTTAAATTTACTATGCTTTAAGCTTTACCTATCAGCACTGCGGCAGAATGTTTGCTTCAGTACATCATTTTAAGCGATTATTAGTCCTTTACAATGTTTTTCTATGTGCTAAATGACATAAAAGTGAAAGGTTTAGAGACGGAATTAAGCTGAAACTGCAAGTAAGAGGAAGTACAAAATTGTCTGGCAATGCAGCTCTTCCCCTTATACAGGGCTACTGATTGGCTAAGCAAATGAGAGAATGCCATTTTTACACTGAAATGTCATGCTCAGAACTTTAGTGCATGGAACAATGACATGCCAGTGCAGTGGAGCTGTGAAAAGGCTTTAAAGGCAATACAATACCAACCTTTTGACACTGTCTTCACAGTCACATCATTGGGTGTAGATGATGTGGACCTCATTTCACGATCAGTCTCTGTCAAAAGTAGAGCATGAGAAAGCGCGTTTCAGTAATTTATTTCATGAAAAATTATTCAACATTTAAAGGACAATAGTGAAACTCCATTTACTCAAAACATGCCTGTCATAACTATGGTGGAAATGACAATTACTGTTATTCATAGAACAGTCTATCAAAGCAAGCAGGTCGGTTATAAAGTGAGAGATATGTTAGATATACAGATGTGTGAAACTAGATATTCGAAGATACCCATCTGGTGATTTCAGTAAGTGAGATTCGATTGAAAGTTGCTAGACTGCTTCCAAAAAACCTACTTTCTATGTCCAAGAGGTATTCACTGATGAGGCGTAGCCGCCAGAAGGGTCCTCCTTCGGATGGACAATTGTCTGTAGGATTCTCACGGTCCACTTCAAATACTGTCACACAAAAGTCATGCTCGAAGCCAGTCAGATAAGACATCTGAAAAAAGTTGATAAGAAAAAGTCGACAACCATGAAACACTTGGAGAAGAATTTGCGAGCTCAAAGAAGCCGTTTCATTTCAACTAACATGCTAGTGAGTGAGTAACAAGATGGCACGATTCTCACAATAATAAAACACTTAGTGTTTATTTATTGCATTTGGACAGCACATGAGAGCTGTAGGTAAACAAAAGATGTGTTTCTTCAGCTACAGAATTGTCCCTCCATATGTGCACATGCAGAAACACAGACACACGAAAGAAAGATACATAACTAAAGGTGCTTAAACACAATGTTTTCCTAAGATTTTTAAAATTCCCATTAATTGAAGCATTGTGGTGGGTGCATAGATCCGAAATACCTATAAAAGCTGTAATAGTAGGCCTCAATTTTTCTTACCTTTTGCTGAATGAAAACCTTTCCTTCATACGTCAATATATCAGAATCACCGGAAGTGTAGCGGGTTTCATAGAGATTGTTGCCATTCTTTGGTGTTGTTCGGCAAGTCTTGAAGAAAGCAGATGCACATAATAATGTAGTGCTTGTACCAACTTTAAGCTGCTGGCAGAGTTTCAACTGGTGCTTACAAATTTGTCATTAATTTTCTTATAGGGTAAGTGTTACCAGTTATGCAGCTTGCAATGCAAAAATGCACCCTATGCTTATTTTCCATAAACACCATAATGCAATGAGTACAGACCAATAAAAAGGAATGAACAGAGAGTAGGCAAAGAAGCATATATGTTTGCATCCTGGATACCTATGTAAATAAAGTGCTGTAAAACAGGTAGGCACTAGCGTCATAGTGATCCCATATGACAGCCTAGCTTACTAAAGAGTCAGGCAATTTTCACTCTGTTATAGTTTCAAGTTTCCATACACCGTTTTACATTCAAAGGGAAGTTTTGTCCAGGCACATCTTTGTAGCTTCAAAGGGTGACTGTCACTGCAATTACATCAAACATGTGAATTTAAATCAACTAGCCTTATTTGAAGGTAAAAATATCTGAACGTATCCTTTCAATACGGAAGGATGGCAGTGCACTTAGCTAACGGCAATTTTAGCAGAACACTGCTGAGCAATCAAAAGCAAGCATTCAACCACCCACTCTGACACTCAAAAAAAGCTTAAATAACTGCTTTCAGTGCAGTGAAAGAAAGCACTGATACGGCAAGTTCTCCGACAAAATGAATCGAAAAGAAAGGAAACCTCTGAGTAGTCGACCCAGTGCTCTTCATCACACGAATCTCCAATGTAGCCTGGCTGCACCAAATGGAATTTTCGAACTGCAAGGTTAAATGTGACACAGGGGACAGTCACATTTTTCGACAGCTGCACAATTTTGCTCTGGAATAAAAAAAAAAAGAAAACCATGTGACACGGGCCTAGCACAAGCAATACTGCACTTTTAGTTTAAAGCAAAATCTTTCTTGTTCTTGAATAAATACTACAGAAAGGGATGTAATGACAACCACTGCAATTTAACACAAGAGACACTCAATGTACGAACCATCTTTGCAGTGTCGCTTTCCTTGTGAGGCCTGGAGGGAAAGCCCACTTTGCAGGGTGTCTCGGGCTGCCTAATATTGGTAATAAGAACTAAGTAGTCTGCCTTCCTGAAAGAGGATGAACCATTTAGTCAGCAACAAGTTACAGATGTAACCATATGGTAGCACACTGAAGGAATGTTAATAATGATGCTTAAAGGAGACAGTCAATTTTTCAGGAGAGAAACAGTTTTATATAAGAAATTGGCTTTAAATAAAACCAGAATGGCCTGGATAGCAGGTACACAACCACTATTAGAAGTGTAAATACATTGAATCAAGTGAATGGCTCACATTAGTACAGCCACTCAGATTACTGCATTCCATAGGCATGTAGTGTAATGAGCTACCAGACATGTCTCATAATGCTAAAACAAAGTGGGCTGAGAAAGTTCGATAGTAAACACAAAAATACATGTCAGCACATGACATTTGCTTCATACACCAAAAAATCACAAAACCGTAATTTATGAAGTGCTTTTGATACTGTCATATATTAGTATCCCATAATAAAAAATACACTAGAATACTGCCACAGATACACTTACCCAGTGAATGCCTCGCGCAAGGCAGTGCTGTATCGACTCTTCATATCTATGCCAATAATAAGCACGAGCCCTGCTTGGTCTGTGTGAAACTGTTTCGACAGTCTCTGAAACACGAAGTGAGAAAGGAAGCCATGCATCATTTATTTAATGTTTATGAGACTAAATGGATAACACAAGCAAAATCGTTTTACAGGGGCCTATTGCAAACATTAATACCAGTCTCGGCTTGACCAGTCAGACGTACTATATTGTCATTGTCATACTATCATCACTTAAACCAAGCAGGATGCTAAGTGGATGTGGGTCTGGTTGGACACATCCTAGTGCGATGTATATACATGCAAACACTAGAATTTTTCCACAGGCCAGATGTACTAAGGAGCAGTAACACAACTTTATAGTAATCTTTGGTTTATTTGCTACACAGTTTGTCTGTGGATGAACATCGTACTTCCTAGGTAAATAAAGTGTTAGCACTTAATATGGTCTACAACGTGGTTGTCAAAAAATACTGTCCTCCACTTGCTAATCCAGATGTCAAAACTGCCATTAGGCCTACGGGACCAAATAAAATGTGCTTTAACATGCTGCTGTTATCAACATTCAATAAATAACTCTAAACAGAAGAGTTATACCAAACAAATTTTGAAACAGCATGTCACATCTCACATCGCTTCTTCAATAAGGTGCTACAAAGATAAGCTTGCCAATGAAACCCTATCTGAGTATGTTGGCTTGTACAAACCAACTGCATTTTATTCTGGTGTTGATGCTGCTTGATACTTGCATCCATGGTGCACACTGTTGACGTTGCTTGCATAGCATTCCTCCCTATACACAAAGGGATTCAAGCTTGGGAGAGACTAGAAACTTCACACAACTTAATGTATACCATAAATTGAGAGCAAGCAGTTGCTTGTTTCAAATTATATATGTTTAAGTAATTTGGATAGCTTTACACTGGCAATACACAACATTAGACTTTTCATGGCGAATATGAACAAGCAAACTTGGTGCTTCCTCACATCTGCAAAGTCAGGCCACTCATCAGACTCATTCACGTCAGCCTTCATAAAAATTGCAATTCCATTCAGATCATAGTTGTGAACCCAGTGAGCCAGTTCCTGAGAAGCATTCTTATGTACGGTGCCTTTGCTTGATGGATCGGTGATGCAGCTATCAACTTCAGCCAAAAGTAGAGGACTCCCTTCCTTTTTAGTTGCCAAAAAGTTCCGGAAAGCTTTTTCTGCAAACAAAAAAAGTTTACAGTCAAAATTTTTTTTATTGTAAGCCCAAGTTTGACACTACATTGAGCACAGTGACATGGCATACAGTCAACTATTTTCTATCTCGGGTAGGGGTGTGTGAGTGTGCCATCCATGCAACTTTCAGCCAGAGAGATGGCATATTTATGAATGTGCTGCAGTTGATGACATCTGTGTCGGACAGCATATATATGTGTGCGGTTTTCCCAATAAAAGTTGTTGCAAGTTCAGCGCTCGTGTAATTTTTGTTCCTGCTGCATGTTTCTTGCACTGAATTACCTCGTAAATGCATTTGTTGTTTCAGTTTTGTGAGCCCCTGTGTCCCTAGTCACAATTGTAAAAGCATTATGTTAAATGCTCTTGTGACCTAGTTTGTTACGTTAAATGCTCTAGTTTGTTTTACAAGCCCACTGCTTTCTTAAAATTATTCCTGACAGACGTTTAGAAATAAGAAACGGGTACCACAGGTAAATTTTGAAGAATAGATCCTGAAAGCTCTGATGCCTAGACATGCGGCAAGGACTCCGACACTATTTATATACGTAACACGAAGCTGTTCCCATATGCTGCTTCAAAGTGAACAATTGCAATTGGACAGCCTTAATGCTTGGCTAACCATGATAGTTAACTCTTACCACTTGCAGGAACGTATGAATGACCTTCCTTGTCATAGGACACTGATGAATAGACAAGATGAGTGCAGAGAGAATTACTTAGGAAGGGCAGTGTATCTGCAGATGTTGTCACACAAATTAGGGCATCTGAAAAAATAGAAAAAAAAAAACATTCGAAGCTTGCTACTGATGTACAGCAAAGCACAGAAATAAAATGTGGCATGTGCATTACTTACTATTATTTCAGTTTTACGATGCCTATACTACTTACGTTTATTTGTGCTGTGATGCGTTCGGCTTGCAGGCACTGAAGCTTCTGTAGAAGCCTCTGTACTCCCTGTAGAAAAGCATGTATGCTGAAAGCGTTGAACTAGTGCTTCATTGAAATTGTAAAAAATCTAAAGTTCTTCCAGGGATTCAACAGGCTGCCTCATGCAGAAATTCTTTAAATACAATGCACAACGACGATGACATACTACTATGGTTTAATCAGAACATTTCATGGTTTAGAATGTATATGAACAGCCAGTTTAAGTTGCCCCTTTAGAAGGGGAAAATGGCCAGTTGTAGTTATACTCTTTATAATATCCTTTATTACATGCTGAAAAGCAACCAAAGTGGGAAAGCTGTCCTGGTGAAAAATAAATAAAGAAACCCTAGCAAATGTGGCATGCTTTTATGGCAAGCTTAAAGAAAAAGCTTTGTAGCACTCACCAACAGTGACATTTTTTGGGTGCAAAAGACTTCTGATCAGTGACAGCCGTGGCAAAGGCTCTTCAGTTGTTGCACATTCTTTATTAGGGTCATCGAGGTCCACACGAAAGGCTGCGACACAGAGGTCATCCACTTTTTTGTCCAAGATTGACATCTGTAAAAAAAAATACATTAAAAATAATCACAAAAATTACTCTTGCTCACTGGGTTACAAATGCAATGCAGCAGTGTGTGGAAAGCTCACCGTGTGTTCTAATGACACTGCTCCTTCATAAGACACAACCTGATGCTTTCCAGGCATGTACTTGATTTCAGTCAGAGTGCTATTGCTCAGTGGATGATCAATTGTAGCATTGCAAGCCTTGAAAAAGAATGCAATATTGCAACACGAATAAACATAAGGTCAAATCAGTAACATTGGTAGGTGGTTTAACTTAGGAATGTGCATGTTTGGGCTAGTTGGTAATTAATTGATGCTACTATAGCATGAACTTCAGAGACGAGGGATGAAAGAACACAACGCACACAAGCGCTAACTTCCAACTGAACTTCCGACTTCCATTAAGTTGGAAGTTAGCGCTTGTGTGTTGGTTCTCATAGGCTGTCTGCAGGGGGGGGGGGTGGGCAAGGGGGCAAGAAGAGGGGGCGCAAAGTCAGCCCTATACATTGTAGGGGGGGCGAGAAGAGGGGCGCAAAGGCAGCCCCATACATTGACATAATAGGGAGGGGGGCGCTGCGACGAACCTTCGCCCCCCCTGAAGGGGAACCCTGCGCACGCTTATGTTGGTTCTTTCATCCCTCGTCTCTGAAGCTTGCGCTATACTAGCATCAGGTGGTTTCAGTATTTTCAAGAATCTGTAATCACAATCATTTGCTAATACATGTACCTAGAACGACAGCAGCAATAATCTGTTGCAGCCATTTCGAAGAGGCAAAATCAGAAGCAACATTGTTAAAAGGCAGTATTTTCTATATTATGCGGCCTCCTACAGGTTTCAAGATGTCATACATTAAATGCAAAATCAAGCTGATTTTATTTATCACAACATATGCTTCAAAGCAAATACTTCTATTAGTGGCCTATACAAAATAAATACCAGGACCACTAAAAGTTTTGAAAGCAGGTTTTAGAATCAGAAACCATGTAATATAACAAATCAACTAACCTAATCTCATGCATAAAAACTTATTACAACACTGAACCCACTGCCATCCACAGTCGAACTAAACTTTTTCGTGCACATAGCATACAGATGAAAGTGCATTTCTTTCCTTGGCACTCACCCTGTTACACTAATAGACAACCGATTATGTGCCCCTACACAGTACATCTTGATCCACTTTACTTCAACTTGACTTCATATAGGACATCAGTTGCATGTACTAGTGAAGTTAAGCCATGCTGTCAGCTTCCTGTTTCACAACACTGCATCCATAATTTTCCGCTTCAGCACTAACTGTGCATTGCGGAACCTTCAAAACCATTTCAGAGATGTTTGTGGGGCTTCACTGAAAAATGATGGCTCGACTTAGCAACTTTCAGTGACCCTTGGGTAGCAGTGTAAATGCAGGATACACAGGACAAAGTTACATACAAATGAGGACAGGCAGACTGAAGGGGCAAGCATAACTTCTATACCTGCACACAAATAGAAAGAAAAACACACTACAGTTCCTTAAGTATTTTTGAAACCTGGTTGAGTTTTCTGAGGCTGAGACAAAGATTTTCTCGATCAAGGTAAACACCGCATTTTAGTGTAGTCGTAGATCCTTCGGTCTTTCATTTTTAGTCTAAACTAAACAATTGGCAAATGGTATAAAAATCCACAGCAGCGTTTGTGTCAGAATGTTTTCATCAAGGTGACATATCAACGCAATTTTAGAAAAGTGAAAGCACTAAGCAGAGTAAGTACATTACCATAGCATAATTCTGCAGAGATTCTTTGGTGCAGATTTCAGTCTCTCTCCTCTCAGCTACGAGAAATGACCGAACAGCCAAGTTGACAGAAAAGCAGGCAGTGGTTTGGCCTCTTGATTCCCACCACAGCTGGAACTACAAACACGCATTACATTTATTTTAAAGTAATAATAATCATGTGTAACTTAAGTCTTGATTACCAGTAGTGAGAATGCTAAATTGATAATTTCTTGTTTCTATAATAGGATTATAGAAGTATGCAAGTTGGGAGATCGTCTGGTTAAATATTAGAATGTTGTAAAAAGGAATGGGTGTTAGCAACAGCAGCAAAATATGCAATACCTTTCAGGTGTCTTCTATCAACATTCTGGCAAGAATTAGGATGATGACTTTAGGGAGACTATATACATATTACATTATATAAGAGCAGCTCCATCTTACATATAAGAAACTGCAGACGTTTTGCTTTGCACTGCCTATGAAACTGCCCCGAGTACAGAAGAGAACTGATAGTTGGCAGATCACACCGTAAATGCAAGGCACAGTAAAAGACATTACTCACAGCAAATTTGTAGTCTGCTTCCTCATAAACCCGGGATGGGAAGTCCACAGCACAAACTGCAGGTGGCTCTCGTAGATGTGCCATCAAAATCAGGAAGTCACAGTACCTGGAAATCATTTCACTGTAGCATGCCTTTCCTACTTCCTGCTACACGACTTTTGTACTCACCCAGCAAATTCACGAGGAATGCGCACCTCAAATGGGTTAATATGGTCGACACCGACTATCAGTTTGCGGCTTTCATCGGTGTTCTGAAAGTGCGTGTATATATCCTGCACAAACAGAAATGCAAAATTGTTAGGACTTTAGGGTACTACAAAGTGGTTACATTTGGCTTCTACTGGATTCCTCAATTTTAAAGCAGTCTAAATTTACCAGTAGGCCCCCTTAAAGTTGTGCTTAAGTAGATAAATTATCTATCCATTTTTTTTTTCTATCTTCAAAAACATGCTAAGAACTTAAGCTTTTGCATGCATATGCTTTTAGCACTGTGAACAACAGCAAAACGTTCATTGAAGCCATAGCGCTGATAAGACAGGGACCACAGAAAGAGGACAGGACGTGCGCTCTTTCTGTGGTCCCTGTCTTATCAGCGCTATGGCTTCAATGAACGTAACGAACCAACTAGCCCAAAAGTCTGTCCTCTTAAACAGCAAAACAAATGCAGAAAGCTAGTGTAGGACAGGAGTATCCTTTATGTTTACTGCCCTTTCACACCAGATCATACTTAAAGCCTTGATCTTAACGCCTTGTAAATTAACATAGCAAACTATTAAAAGACCTATATAGCTCAGCAGAATTATTCATTTCATTTCTACATTGTATCTGTTAAACATATTTTCTGAGGAAGCTGAACACATAGCATTAAACATAAGCTCTTTGTAATCAAGTCTACGATTAGAACAATATATCTTATGCAGTAAGAAACTCAGTTATCAGTACGTGACTGTCTTCTGCTTTCATTCAGCAGCAAGGTTTGCCTTCCTGCGTACAGAATTCTTTATGCTATGAACCGAGTTCAATGCTGCCCCTGTTCCTACTGGTTTCTGAACCTCACATATATTTCCGGGTGCCTCTTCCCCCTCTACTGGGTTTCCAGACTGACATACAGTAAAACCTCGTTAATTCAAAGTCACTGGGACTGTGAAAAACTTTCGAATTAAGCGGGTTTTCGAATTAACGAAACATACAAAAAGCGGGATGCAAGGAACTTTGAATTACTGAAAGTAATCAGAGGTGGTCGTTTGGCCTTCTAGTTTGAGGCTCCAAGGGTTGTTTTCTAGCAATACCCGGTCCCATTTTTGCCGCAAACCCGGGAAAACAGCAGGCCTTGCTGCTGTCAGCGAAAAAAAATCACAGCATATCCACGGAGTGAATGATGATTGGGCGAAGCTGCGGAGGTTCATCGGTAAACCGTGAATCTTCCGTGAATTCTGCCCAGTACATCATCACCGACGTGAGATCGGGCGCGTTTATACTAAAGGTTCGATGAGTTATGACGACTTGCAGCTCACTTTAATTTTACATGAACGCTGTGAATTTTCATTGCTTAGAAAAACATTGCTTTAGAAAACATCTGGCGTCTTTCGTTAAGCAGCTGGCATCTTTTCGTTTTGCTTTACAAACATCTGGCGTTCTTTCATTTTGCTTTTGCAAAACATCTGGCGTCTTTCGTTGCTTTATTTCATCAATCAACGGCGTTTTGAACAAAATTTTTATTGTTTAATCACGCACAGGAGAAATCTCACCAGGCACTACCTTGGAGGTAAAGAATGGCTGCTAATGGGAATGAGAGACAGAAGAAGTCGGCTTTTAGCTAACGCTGCGAATTTTTTATTGTTCAACAACCCACAGGAAAAATCTCCCACCGGCACCACCTTGGAGGTCAAAGCGTAAGACTGGTTACGCACTACGACTACGACTACGAGGGACGAACGGGTGCCGCCTTAAGGAGCTTCGCCCCTAAAAAAAAAGTAGCCTCGTGGTCAGCTGAAATGCGTGCCTGCGGAAAAGAAGGCGTGCTTCACTGCAGCACAGTGGTGACACGCGGGCAGCATGTCACCTGCTGCTCGCAGCCTCAGCGCATCATGATGCGACCATTCGCCCATTCTTTCTGGTAAAATAAAGAATGTGATAATGGCCAGTGTGACAGAATCCGCAATGTGTTCTGGCTGAAAAACATGATCACTAAGTTTTCGAACTGAGTTTTCGAAGTAGGCGTTACAGGCGAGAACTCCGCCAGCAGTGCAAGTGCGCAAATTGCCGGAGCAACCGCCAATCGGAGGTTCGCATACATAATGAATTCCGTCAGACCGTCCTTTATTATCTTTTCTTTTCCAAAAAGAATGGGTAAATCATGACGCGCCGACGTTGCGAGAAGCATGCGACATGCTGCCCGCGTGTCACCGCTGTGCTGCAGTGAAGCACGTCTTCTTTTCCGCAGGCGCACGTTTTAGCTGACCACGAGACCGTGTTTTCTTTTTTTTCTTTATTTTTTTTGCGCTAGCAGCAGCGAGGCTGGGTTGCTTCAACTGTCACTCATTAATATCGCTACAGTGCATTGCCCTGTGGCTCCTAAGGGCCGTCGCTTCCGCAGATTTGCGGCGAAATCGGGATCGGGAATTGGCACATGGCACCCAAAGTTTTCGAATTAACCAAGCTGGCGATGACCGCCGCTTCAAATTATCCACTCAGATTTACATTGCGAAATACGGGACCGCAGAAACCCTTCGAATTAAGCGAGATTTCGAAATAACCGAGTTCGAATTCACGAGGTTTTACTGTATGTTATGAGTAAGGCTACATGAATTACCTGAACTGTGGTGATTAGGTTGCTCACGTCATTCTGGCGATTTTGAGCAAACAGAGCAATTCCTTTCAGTTCATTCGCACCAATCCATGCATCCAAGCTTTTCATAAAATGCTCAATATCGGCACCGTGCAGCATATCAATGCCGAGCGAGTCCACCTCGACAATAAAATAAGGTGCTCGGTCATTGTTATGCGAAATGAAATTCTGAAAATCTTGGTCTGGAAAGAATGACACAAAAAAGAGCACGTATAAATGACTGCAGAGAACACACACTGAAATGAAATGTACATTCATTGTTCTAAATTTATATACAAAAAAAAAGTCAGCCTACGTATTCCTGTTTTTTCACCGGTGTTTTACATTTTAATTGCAATTTCAGGTTTTGCCTTCAGTCTAATCATGCAAGAGGCACCACTGCATGTACAGTTCACTTCTCTTAAATTGAGACCACTTAATCAGCCTCACTGATCTTTAGAGCTGTGCATGGCTTCATCAGATTAGCAGAAGCTTTTTGTTCTTATCTTTAGTCAAATGTTATGTGCACTAAGCCAATGATACGATGATTGACATTAAAGGAAATTTTTTATGTGCATGATTGGCTGCATGCATCTTCACAACATTCTGCAGGAGTTCAGGTTGCATAGTTCCATGTTTTTCCTAACTGAAAGAAGCAGCTAAAGCAGCAAAAACAAAATCAAACACATAACTACACTTGTTCTTGCCTGTGATAATAATCACACTTGTTTTTCACTTATAAAACAGTCAGTTTCATCGATTATGATTCTGCAAGTCCTTGATGCCCAAGTTCACCAACCGGCAAAAGCTTGCCCAGATCTGAAGTAGTAATAATATTCTCGTGCCTGCTAACAGACTTAAGCCTTTCACTGATATTGCTGCAATAAAACTAAATAGTTTGGCCAACACCACCACACCACCAGAAAAAAATCAATTGTGTTGGAGTGCATTGTAAACATGGCACAATGATCCCCTTACCCCCTTCCCTCTGCGTACTTTATTTTTCTCCCTCATGTGCATATAACTCAATTAAGTGCATTAAGTCCACATTGGATTGACAAGTAAACTAAAATACTAACCATCTGTGGGCACAAACTCATGCCCAGCATCGCTGTACTTGACAAAGCTATAGATGACATAGTCACAGAGATTTCTTGTGAGATAATTTACAACACCACGTGCCTTATAGGTAAGACAGATGAGGCTACCTGAAAAATTAAGTGAAGACAAATAAATCACATGGAACAGTCCAGGAAAACCAATGTAGTGATTGAATGTGTGAATGCTGCATGGTTGTCTAAATAAAAAAAAAAATAACATGTCTCATTAACACACATGCAAACACTTAACTCCACGGCAATGTCAATGTATAACTTGCTTAATCATATTTTGCACATGCAGATGCAAAACTTCTGTGTGATATGCCTTGGCCAGTCAAATTCAATAAATTACTAAAAGTAAGTGAATTAAAAAAAAAAAACAACAACTGTGCTCTTACGAGTGGCACCATGAAATGGTGGTGTTGTTGTTTTTGAACCTGAAAAAGAAAAAGAAAGAAAGATCAGTTCATCAAAAAGTGCTTATTGTTTTTTATGCTTCAAATATTGTGCATTCTGTGTCCAGCTGATCACTTTACCATGAGTTGTAGGAGACTGTGTAGCGGGAAGTTCTGAAAGGAAAAAAAAAATAAAATGCAGTACTGTTAATTGGATTAATGCGAAAATCACTGCACAGTTAACTTCTAGCAAGTCTGCTAATTATATATTCGTAATAGACAAGGCTAGCCTCACCATAGAATTTATGCAACATTGTAATTGTTTCACTGAAATACCACTAAACCTTGCATATTGACAGAAGCGTTACAGCCATCTTTATTTCCCCCTCATTTACTGCAATGAGCAACGAATAACCAGCAGCACCTTTTATCCCCATGGCTAGTCTATACTTTGACCTTCAAAACTACTGAGCCCCAATGAAACTGTATTGGTCCCTGCAATGTACATAGTGGGTGGTTATATGATATGAGAAACCATTGATATACTTGGTAGCTGTCAAACAAACCAGTGTTTTTTCTTTTTTTTTTCGTTAAGCCCTCCAGTAAAAATACTCAATAAATTTAATGGGCAAAAAGTCCAGTCAAAATAGGTACACTGCTTGATCAGTGCAAGCAAACACTCGCAGTGATAAAGCAGTTTATCCTTTGTGGCTTGGGAATGTGAAGCAGCATTTGAAGCAGCACTAAATTCAATAAGTGGTCGACTCTTAGGCCAAGTTGTGGTCCAAATTGCAGGGGGTTGCATTTTGAATTCAGCTGCTTGCATGGTATTTTAAACCACTTTTTAACATTTGTTATAACACTTTATCAGAAGTGTCTGAGTGTACAAAGGTGCACATGTGTACAAAAGGAAGGCATCATGCAGCTGGGGGATGTTGGATGAATGGCTTCTGGTGATTCCAGGCATCTAGTCAATTTTGCCAGATTTCAAAAAAAAACCTTTTCAGCAGATTATGCTGCAATGACGTCCTTTAATATAATAAGTATAGTTCTCATAGTTCTTGGATGCAGGGCCTATTCACAAATTGTGCCAGTTCAAAATCGTAACATTAATTAAAGGCAACATTATAAATGCCTCCAGAAACAAACATTAAACTGCAGGAAAATGAAAATTGGAAAAGCTTGTACATAACTGATGATTTGTAGCCTTTAACAAATATCTTAAAAATCAAACAGTAACATTTTAAATTATACATCATGGTGGCAAAGTATTTCAAAGACTAAATGATGGAAACAATTCACTTCGATTTCAGATGCCAGCAGCAATTGGCAAAGTAGAGAATCACTCAGGCTACGTCTGGGACAGCTAATGCATCGGCAAAGAAACTAAGGGAACGCAATGCTTCTGGCTAATAACTTAATTTCCCCAACCTTCATTAATTTCCTTTCAAAATTGGCATATTTCATTGCTAAAAACACTGCCCATAGACAGCACAAAGTATATACAGAAAAGCCACGCACTGCACTTACCTTTTTCGAGTACAACTTTCAGAGTGTGAAGCCTCGAAAATGGCTCCCCCAATGCTGGGCACTTCCCTTCCACATCTTCAAATTCAACATCAAACGCTGCAGCACACATCGTGTGAACTTGCCCAGTCACTTTTGATACCTGTAAAAAAAGAGCTGCGATGGTTTATATTTTCATACTCTGGGAATGTTCTTTGCAACTTAAATGAGAATAACAGTCAATGCTTTCATGTCCCCTATGAGATGCAATATCATGAGCCTTCAAATTGGCCACTACCTCGTACTTGGACGATGGAACATGCAAAAGTGCCCCGGAAAATCAATTGAAGACAGTTAAATTTTACAAACATTCCTTTATATATGCATTGCCAAAGGCCAAGTCACCTTTTTCTATATGACAGCAGAACACTTCGGTATTCAAGGACTCCGTCAGGAATGGGAATACTTAATCAAGCTGAAAATTGGGCAAATGCTATTCCCTAGTGCTAGCCAGAAGAAAAGTTCTTATTAGAACTTGGAAAAAACAGTGCTAGAGACAGGACAATGACAGAATGGTAGATGAGGCGCTTAACTAACATCCACAGGTTTGTTGGGGGGAAATGCGACATATACACAAGCTCTGCAAACACTATCTGCATAGAGACAGATTGGAAATCATTGCATCATGTGTGGTGGTAAAGCACGCTGTCACATTTTTTTACGAATAAACATGCTCACAATCTAATTCATAATCTAATTTACAGCCTAACCTTTTCCCGCATTGCTCGCTCTGCTTCGTAGCTGAACATCTCAGTCCCATTGTCCTTCTCTTTCAGCTCATAGGCAGAGGCCGAGGGCATATTCTTCAAGTGACAAACCTGCATTGCAATTGGGAGAAATGAGAACAGGATCACCTCTTGTCAGGGTTATTCCACGGCTGGTAATCAGACTTATGTAAGTGTGCAGAGAGCTCACAGTGCCGAAAAAAGAAGCCGAGGTCAGAGGATACAGAGTGAGTGAGTGAGTGAGAGTGAGTGAGTGAGAGTGAGTGAGTGAGTGGGTGCGTGAAAAGACTTTACTTGTTTATCCGCCGGATACAGAGTGAACTCGATACGAAATAACTGCAGTGTAAAATAAACATGCACAAAATGCTTGCTTTATCATTCAGATCTTATTTGTAGATAACGTGACCATAAATGAAATGTGTTATGCCTCTTTAAGCGCCTTCCATCTTTTCCTCTGATTCAGTAGTTGGCTTTCACATAAAAAAAAGCTCACCTACTTGATGTAATCCACTACATTTTTTTAAAAGATGTGAACAAGGGGGGAGGAGACAATGTCATGGTATCATAATACATAACACAATTCAAGAGAAGGGCTGTCCTGTCTGCTTTTCTGTAAACACTTTTTGTCTGCACTGGTACACTTCAATGTCGTCATGAATTCCTTTTCTTGCATTCCCATTGCAGCTTTTGAATTTTGCGAGTATCAGTGCATCTTCCAAATTCTATATTTCAACATGTTTTTCATTGTTGTTGTTGTGGTAGAGCCAATTGCAGTTCGAACCCACTTATACCTACATCACATAAGAAAGCAAAGGCAGTCAAGTCTTGTAATCTTAACGTACCTTGTCATATCCTACCCAGAGCTCCTTTTCACAAACTTTCCTATGACCCTGTTTTTTGACGCCATGAAAGTTGAGCACAGCAAGTGTAAATGACAGACAAACGCTGGTCCTATTTCTTGATCGCTGCTCGAGATATTTCTGAAAAAAAAAAAAAACCAGGACAGTCTTAATGAAAACAAATGTTAAGATAAATCTTGTGTGGCGAGAAATAATGACTGAATATTCAGTGCACAACGTTTCATTGCCTTCTTACCAATACTGTTCCTTTCATTTATTGAAACATTCATGATGTACTAACAAGCCCACATTTCCACCGCTGTCCAATCATTAAATGTGCAAACAATGCCTTTTCCCCATTTCCCCTCAGTAACAACTGTTCCAGATGTTCGTGCTACATAAAAGTAATTTAATAGCTTCCCATGTGTTAAAAGCAAGTTGACAGAAACATACTGCTACCACTGAACAAATACCTCCGAAATATTGCAATTCTAATTGCAATAAAATGAAGCACTTCTTTGAAACACACCATTTCTATCTCTTCGTTTGCTTCTAGAGGCCTGTTAGGAAATCTGGGAGCACAAGTGCTGCTTGGTGGCCTTGGATCTTGCTTTCTGAGAACCAAGTACTGGCATTTTCTGAAAAGGAAAAAGAAAGGCATGACATGAAGTCGAAAGTAGTTTATTTGAAAGTGCAGGGGTGAAACCGTTTAGTGGTAGCAATAACAACAGCTGATGGCAATTAGCCAAATGACTTACGTCTCTTGAATTTTGTGCGCAAACATGCTTTCCAAAATTTAGTGCTACTAATAGGTAATGTACCACTGGCATGATCACCTGTGCTATTTCAATAAAGATTTGTAAATAGCAACTAACTAAAAAAACTAAAGTACATATACTGATCCATCACCGTGATTAGCTATAATTTTTTACTGCTGCCCTCACGCCAAGGTTGTTATGCACTATTGTGTTTCTTCATTAAAATAAAAGTGGATTAGTAACCAAGGTATTTCGTTGGCAGTGTTTGATATTTCCAGTTATCAGACATTCGCATTGACACAAGCATTGCTTCTCGTCAGACGATACAAAAAATTTTGCTTGATAGCAGTAGAACAGAGAACTTATGTGATGCGAGAAACTTGAGAACTCACCCTGTTAAAGCATATGCTAAAGCCTGGGAGTCGCGGACTTTTTCAAATTCAAGTATTATGATCACCAGTGGTTGTTTCTTGAATTTCGTTGAGCGGTTCCAAAATTCCTGCAGACAAAGTAAACCTTTTAGGCTCTAGGACTGCCTCCAGGTCATTGAATGATTAAATTTTTCAAAGAGTACATCAACACCCGCACAATGTTTTTGGGTTAACTAATGACAAACTCAATGAACACACAAATAAGGCAACAGGAAAAAACAAACGAGTGTCTGCGTGTTGTGTGTTCTACAGAAGCTGTTGTGCAATGACCACATGCACAACTAGCTAGCTCCAGAGCTTGTACCGTCACAATGTGCTTTAATGTTTCTTAGCATTGTCATTTTATCAGCCTTTTCCTACTCCAACCCTTTTATGGGTTGGAGTAGGAAAAGGCTGAAATGTTAAAACAATGATATGGAAACACAAAGGTAATCAAGCAGAAGCATCTGGAAAGGCTCCGCACATTAGAACCTGTAAGGTGGTTGGGTGACGTATCAGCCTTGCGGAAGCTTTACGACGAAGTGCAAGTCAACCAGAGAGGACTCTCGAGCCTTCGAGTGAGCGCGATATCGTACGCTGCTACGCTGAGCGAGATACTGCACAAAGTTATACCCGGGGACATAGTCGTTGACTACCATAAATGGGAGAGCCTGCAGTCAGGTTCAGTATCGATTGCCGCCACCAGTACAGAGTCTTCAGAGTGGGAGATGGGGCATTTGCTTAAGCTTCTTCGGGTAGAAGTAGAATGCTGAGAGAGAACCACACAGTGCACGGCTTCAGAGTTTACAGATACTCGAACCCGTGATTAAACGAGGGCGATCTCAACTTACTTGGAGCACAAAGATTGTCAATGTTACGCTTCGGAGCCAACACGACAACACTTCAGTACAGATGGTAGCTGTCGTCGTTCCTTTCATCTGCGACGACATAATTGAAGCTCCAAAAACGAACAAATTTCATGCAGTCATCGTCGGAGAAGGCAAACCATTGGCTGATGCAGTTAGTTTTCCAAGCGTGGCATGCGAACCCAGAGTCAGCCTCTGGGTTGAATGTTATAGCTGAACGTGATTTGTTGCAGGGATGTTTTTGGAAAAGGACAACACAGACGATTGAAAACTACCCCAGGAGAACTTTAGGGAAAGATTAGTGAAAGTGTCAGGGCAGAGAATGTTGGAAATCGCACGCGGCGCGGACAGAAAGACGAAGAAGAGGGGTAGTGGAGGAGAGGCTGAACTGGGTTTTGAAGTGTTCGATATGTACGCCATGTTTGGGACAGTATCGCACTGAGTGCCAATAAATACTGCAGAGAGAATTCCCACAAAGTCCAATGGTTTTCACGGGAGGACCATGTCCATTATACTGGACACAGGGATTCGTTGCACTTGTGGGTACCTACATTCTACTTTCCTTCTTGAAAGAATGTTGCTTTTGGTCCAGTCACAAGGTTTATTGTCTTAGAGAAACAACAACGATTCGTTTTGATGTGAGAAAAAGAACAAAGTTTGGCATGGATTACTGTCACTCACGGCATTTAGCACCATGGAGGAAAAAAGAAACTTAGGAGGGAGCGTGCTTACCGTCCACAAGCCAACCTCCTCCAAAGCCGCTACCTACTCGTGCTTGTTACAAAATTCCTGACATGCTCTTGTTTCATGTTTTATGACTGGGCTTCAAGAATGTCACGTGACGCTCCCTCCTAGATGCTTTTTTTCCTGCATGCCTAGCATGATGCACGGCAATTGCATCCTAGTGTCCAGTGTACTGGACATAAATACATTCTCACATTGTGAGCAGACTTTTGATTACAAAGGCTTCCTTTTCACAACATTGTTTTAAGAGGACATAACTTAGCTCTCATAATTTAAATTATTTGAACTGTGCGAAGATAGCTCCTAAAATAATTTTGCCCACTTGAGCACATCGCGCGCGTGAGTTTCCTCGTGCCCATCGCCTTTACTCTGAGCCTTCTCTATAAGAAAATGCAGCTGAGAGAGGAACTAAATTAAAAAAGATATTGCTCGCTTCGTAGAGAAGCTGCAAAAGTGTTTTCGGTTCCAATTGTGGGTTCAGTTGCTTTTATGCACCGCTCTTTTTCTTATGTCAAATACACTGGTCACGGGGTTGGAAAGGGATATGATGACATTATCACATGACATCGTCGCTTGGTCGAAGGTGGGCCGACCCTGGAGTTAGTGCAAAACCAAGTTAGGTGCAGAAAGATTCCGGAGGGGGAGGACCAATACAACCGACTGAGAAGAAGAAGATGGCTTTTGCCTTCAAGTTGTCTTAGGCGAATGCATAAGGGACATTGTGACTTTTTTTTTTTTTGCAATTGCTGTAAATAAATTTCCAAAATATACCGCCTCCTCTGCTTCAATACCGTGCAATGAAACATGAAAATCAGATATGGAGTATAACAGCACTCAATAAAGTCATTACTCTCTACATCCAGGAGATGACATGACCTATGTCAAAGCGAGGTGTAATGTTGAGGTGAGGAGGTCTGAAATGCAGAAGAGGGCGGGCAGTCTATGCCATAAAGCATAGTCAAGTCGAGGCTAATTTGCCAGTACTTCAGGTTAAAACAGCAGAAATAAACCAAATACACACCGTTGCAAATGGTTCGACATCTATAGCATCTTGATGGGTTGCCGAAAATGCAATGCCATCAAGGTTGTTTGTTGCAAGGAACTCTTCAGTTTTGGCAAAGAAGTCAGTCACAACACGTCGGACCTTGGATGTCATAATTCCACGTGTGTCCACTTCAGCTGCTATAAATGGAACACTTCCTTTCCGCAGCTTTTGCAGTTCTCCAATGTCATCTGAAAAAAAATTTTTTTTAATGCGGAAAACTCATACTATTAAGTGTCAAGACCAAAGAAAGTGCCATATCAAGGAAATGTGTCATCACTCATTTTTGTATTGTCAGTAAAAACTAACACATGAAAATTAAAGGCATAAAGAGTGACACAGAAAAAAACACAAAAAATGCCATAGCTACAAAGCTACTGTGGAGATTATTTTGTTATCCACACAAGACTTTTGCATGTGCTCAATTTTCCATAATAATGAGCAGGACACCGACAGCAAGAAAAAACTCACCAAAACTATTGTCTTAGGCAACATAAGTAGCCACAAAAAAAATCGAGCATTCTATTTATAACAGCCACATAAAGCTCACTAGAAGGTTGAGTTGTCTACTCAAGAAAAATAACCAATACATATGCCATAACAAATGATTGAAACCTATAAATTACATTTTTTAACTCCATTTACAGCCATTTTACATCACATTGTGCTACTTGTGTGGACACAATTTAATGCAATCTACTGTAGACGCTTGTATAGTGGCAGTCACAAAACTTAAAACACACTGAAGCACTAACACACACAGCCAGCTCTCCTGGTTCCATGAATTATCTGCTATACTAAAAGCGGTCTTTCATAATGCAAAAAGGCCCTCAGTCATTGTGGAAAAAGCCAGTGGGGGCACCTCAAGAGCAATGGTTCTAAACGGAGCAACAAAGACTTAATAATGGATAAAAGTAAATCGCCTTTTAAGATGCAGGCAGCTATATTAGAAGTGTATAAACACCATTTGAAAGAAAGTAAGCTAAGTGATAAGTTATAGCCAAGAATTCAGGACTCTGCACACAGCATCAGCAGGATAATAAATCTGGTCTACATGGTGTATACTGATGCAAGCACTTGCCATTTTTCAGGTCAAACTTCTGCATTTCTATGTCATAGCTGACTGCAGAATAGACAAGCCCAGTACAAAGGCCAAGTTGCAAAAGATTTCCAATGTTTACTGAAGCTGTCATACACAGCAGAACACCTGCATAGAGAAATAGGACAAAGCATAAAATGTGGGGCATGCCAATGTCATCATTCATTTCACTAAGCCCCTGTCTGCATTCGCATGAAGACTGTCAAAAGTTTTGAAGCCACTAATATCACAACTATACAACCAAGCCATGAACTAAAGTCTGTACGTGCCATTCCTTGTTAAAAACAAAAGTAAACTTATCAACATAATGTGCTTCTTACTTCCTAAGACTTGCAGGGTCA
This sequence comes from Rhipicephalus sanguineus, assembly GCF_013339695.2. Lineage (NCBI taxonomy): Eukaryota > Metazoa > Arthropoda > Arachnida > Ixodida > Ixodidae > Rhipicephalus > Rhipicephalus sanguineus. The sequence goes on along the minus strand of NC_051181.1, from coordinate 157,002,319 downwards.
AGAATGCTACAGGAGCACTATGAAAAGGTCTAGCAACATACTATTTCCCTTGCAGACTGAGTTATACACTTTTGAGAAAGAATACCTCCATGTAGCAAGAGTGTTTGTTTCATAATGTCCTAAATATCATCATTCAACCTGTTTTCTGATATCATTGACTGCTTTCTTTTTAAAATCTCTTACAGATTTATAGATCACCAGTTAACAGTATTGCACACCACATGACCTGCTGATTACCATTTCTTTTTTGATCTCATCTAGAGTTCAGCTACATGCATTTTTCCTGTAATCCATACTAGTGCCATGCTATAATTTTCTGTTCCATTACTTTACACATGGTTTGAAGGTATAGTCCTGCAAGTTTCATTGTAATCCTTCAGGGTTTGCCCCTGCGAGTAAGTAGCAGCAGAAGGTATAGATTAGATGCCATCATTTATAATAATATGCCATTCTATGCGCTGCTGATTATAGTTATTTGACAATTTCCTTTTCACATTACTACTCGTCCTAGATTATAGAATACCACTTAATATATGCTAAAACCCACATCTCCAATACTTTGATTCAAAATTAAATGCAACAAATTTAAAGAATGATGTATCAGTATCAATATAGCAGGCCAGTATCAAAACACAATGGATTGCAACTACTGACTTCCACTACAGTGGCAGTATTAAACGTTCTGGGAATGACAGCATTGTACGTACGGGTAGATGTCGCTGCAGTTGTCGGTTCAGTTTCAGTTGTGTTATGTTTTTCTGCTGGAAATAGAGCATAAAATGTTATCATATCATGAATTTCGAACAATAAAGGAGTTTGTATTCCAGCATCCCCATATGCAGCCAAAACACATTAGCAAAGTGCGATTATGCTAGCCAATGCCATTCCTGAAAATCAAAGCTAAATAAATCAAAGTTAAATGTTGGCATATTCCAAGCTTTGCAGGGTCAAGAATGCTACAGAAGCACTATGAAAGGGTCTAGCAATATATTTCCCTTGCAGACTAAGTTATAAACTTTTAAGAAAGAATATTTCCATGTAGCAGCAAGAGTGTTTGTTTCATAATGTCCTAAATATCATCACAACCTGTTTTCTGTCATCATTGACTGTTTTCTTTTTAAAATCTCTTACAGATTTATAGATCACCAATTAACGGTGTTGCACACCACATGACCTGCTGATTTTTTGACCTCATCTAGAGTTCAGCTAAATGCATTTTTCCTGTAATCCATACTAATGCCATGCTATAATTTTCTGTTCCATTATTTTACACATGGTTTGATGGTATAGTTTTGCAAGTCTCATTGTAATCCTCCAAGGTTTCCCCCTGCGAGTAAGTAGCAGCAGAAGGTATAGATTAGATGCCATCATTTATAATAATATGCCGCTCTATGCGCTGCAGACTATAGCTATTTGACAATTTCCTTTTCACATTACTACTCGTCCTAGATTATAGAATACCACTTAATGTATGCTAAAGCCCACATCTCCAAAAGTTTCATTCAAAATTAAATGCTACAAATTTAAAGAATGATGTGTCAGTATCAATATAGCCGGCCAGTATCAAAACACAATGGATTGGAATTACTGACTTCCATTACAGTGGCAGTCATTCTGGGAATGACAGCATTGTACGTACGGGTAGATGTCGCAGCAGTTGTCAGGTTCAGTTTCAGTTGTGTTATGTTTTTTTGCTGGAAATAGAGCATAAAACGTTATCATATCATGAATTTCGAACAATAAAGGAGATGGTATTCCAGCATCCACGTATGCAGCCAAAACATATTAGCAAAGTGCAATTATGCTAGCCAATGCCATGCCCGAAAATCAAAGTTAAATGTTGGCATATTCCAGGATTTCGTAAAAGCCCCACCTGATGACAAGAGCTGACAGATAACAGTGGTGACTGCACAGAGAACCATGGCATGGTCCTCAATTGGCACCTCAAGGTGGGTGTTCACCATTTTTTGATCAGCTTGCCTTAAATGTACAAGAATTCTCCAAATTATTTGTTTTTATGTAACACTTGTAGCAATGCAAGTGGAGAAATTTCTTTAAGGGGGAATGAGGGTCTCGAAAATGTTTTTTTTTTATTTATTATCCTATCTTAATGAAAACTGGCATGCATATGTACCATTGAATGTAGATTTCAAATCTGCAAACATATTTCAAATATTTCATTTAGAAAGGAAGTTATGACAAATTTCCTCATTGTAATTAGGTAATTCCTTATGGGTCGTTATGGTAACTTAGAATGCAAAAAGTTACTTTTCAGGACCACGCGGTTCTTCTAAAAGGTCCACCTCACAGGCTAAAGCAAATTATATGTCAAAACAGCTGTTTCTTTGATCACAAATAATTTTCAAATTTGGAAGGTAAAAGTTAGCTTCCAGTAATTAGCTGGTACTTATCAAATAATTACAATTGCATCAATGTTCAGAAAAAAAGAAATGCTTTAGCCTGTAGTTCAGGTGCTGCTGAAAAAAATGATACCAAGTTTGTTTAAATATGTTCATAGAAACCTCCTCAAAACTTCCGTAAGGCAGATTCACTTTACAAAATAACAAAGCTGAGCAAATCGCGTTTCAAGATTTAAAAACATTTTAAATTTAATCTTTTGAGCATGTAAAAAAAAGAAAGGCCATTTTGCCATAACATAGTATTTTTTCAGAGCACAATTTGGACTACAAATACTTGAAATAGTAATTTACAAAAGTTGACAATTTTTACGATTTTTTGCTATTTTAAGACCCTCGTCCACCTTTAAGGTGAGTAGTCACTGTGGTGTCCACAATTGTGGACGTCAGGCTTACGGATTCATGTGAGAAGTTGATAGGATGCTGCATGCTGTAGGTCCTGCCATCACTGCCTAGCCGCTTTGCACAAAAATTTATCTGTATTATGGCTAACTAAGTATTTTGGAAGATGTGCCTAGACATTAATTACTTTATTCCATGCGTGCACTAATTGTAAAGACATACATGCCATAATGTTCAAGTGGCCTAGTGGATGTGAATGTTCCGACATGAAGAGTTTGAATAATAAATGCGTCCAATCTGAGCCATCGGCAAAGGCCCCATGAATGGTAAGGATGATGGATGCATTTAAGCATAGCTACCAGAAAGCAAAGTCCCCAAGAATGATGATGATCACAAATGCGTTGAAGCTGACCCGTCGGCAAGCAAAGGCCCCATGGATGGTGATAAACAACGAATGCATTGAAGCTGAGCCGCCTGCCTGCAATGGCCCCATGAATGATGATGAATGACGGTGAACCAAGTGCAACTCAGGTTTCTGGTGTCCACATATGTGGACACTAGTCTTATTCTATAAATAAAGCTAAATTCTCGTTTTTTAGCGTATTTCTTCTTTTGTGTGTACCGTTATCGCATATATGTGAAAAAAAAATTCATTTCAGCAACAGCATAGGGCTTGGGAAACAAAAGGGTAAACATACTGGGAATCGTGGCCCAATACTTACGTGTAGATGTTACTGTAACTGTGGGTTCAGTTTCAGTTTTGGGGGTTGTATAATGCTTTTCTGCCAGAAATAGAGCATAACACAATCATTTCTTTAACTTGGACAAAAAAAGGAGTTTTAATTCACTATGCTTTAAGATTTATTTATCAGCACTGCAGCAGAATGTTCACCTAAATATGATGATTTCATTAAGATTGATTATTAGTTGTAATGTTTTTCTATGCGGCTACTGAAATGAATGAACAGTGGAAGGTTTAAAGAAAATAAATTAAGGTAAACTACAAATAAGAGAAAGGACGATATGCGGCAAAACAGCTTTTCCAATAGCACAGGGCTTTTGATTAGCTAAGCAAATGAGAGGATGTCATTTGCTACTCTGCACTCTACGCTTAAAAGCCTGGAGACTAGAACAATGCTCTAGAATGAAATGTCAGTGAAGCGGTGCTACAAAAAGAGGCTTTAATGACAAAACAATACCAACCACTTGATGCTGTCGTCATTGTCACATTAGGTTCAGATGATGTGGATTTGATTTCATGAGTTGTCTCTGTCAAAGATGGGGAAGCACGCTTCAGTCATTTACATCACAAAAAATTGGGCAGCATTCAGAGGACAATAGTCAGACCTTCATTTACTCAAAATATGTCTGTCATAACCATAGTGGAAATGGTGATTAGCATATTCACATAGCAGCCTATTAAAGCAAGCATGTCAAATGCAAAGTACGCATACAAAGCAGAAGTTTGATGACATTTGTTCATATATACATTAAGTGAGATTTCACTGATCAGAATCCCCCATCATTGTTTTAAGTGCCTCTAGTACTAATTAAATTTTGCATCCACTGATTTATAAAAGTGTATAATGACTTGACAGTAATCTCATCAATGTGCATCATTGTTTTGACTTCTGTAAATAAAACAATGTCGAATGAGCATTCAGAGAACAGATGCCCATTCACTGAAAGTACAATATTATGCTTACCACTATGACTAGGCGTCTCTTCTGTTTTGGAACTTCCTGCAAAAAAAAATAAGTTGACTTCTAGAAACTCGACAAGAAGCGTTTAAAAAAAAAAACAACCACGAAGCTTGCTAGACATACATGAAAATAAAGAAACGGAAGACAGGAAGGCACTGCACCCATTGTCCTGTGTTCTCTTTCCTGATATCTGTAGTATATTACTCAGCGCGACTTGAACTATGGATTGATAATAATAATATGTGGGGTTTAATGTCCCAAAGCCACCATATGATTATGAGAGATGCCGTAGTGGAAGGGCTCTGGAAATTTCGACCACCTGGGGTTCCTTAACTGTGCACCTAAATCTAAGTACACGGGCCTCATTCGTCCTCCATTGAAAATGCAGCCGCCGCGGCTAACTATGAATTGAAGTTGTAATTATGTGTAAAGATAACTCCATGTTATGCAAACATATATAATGCTTATCCCCGTGCTTACTTGTTGCATTTGGTTCTACAAACATAGAATGCAAATCATTATGCAACAGTTGTTAGGAAAAAGACCTGCATAGGTGCACAAGTAAGTCATCAGAGATCAAAGTAAGCAATGACTGAAAAATAGGCTTGTGCGAATATTCGAGCAGTTCGAATATTCGAACGAATATTTCAGTATTCGAATTCGCTTCGAAACAAATTTGAATTATTCTAAATTTCGAAGTATTCGAAATAAACGAATGGACATATATTAACTGCATGTAACCCCCCCCCCCTGTAAAGGTGGTTTCACTGCAGTGGAGGGGTGTCATGCCGTGAACACACCTATCTAAGGGGAATCCGCACTGCCGCGAAGCTCCACTTTAAGGTTAAATGAACAAATTACCCTCACATCAATTAATCATTTTTTAAATTTTAAAAGCTCGTTATACCGGCTTATATGCTCTAAGTAAAGTAAATTTCAAAACGTAACGTAGTTTACAGGTTATCATTTGCATTCTACTGAAAGTCAAATCCTGCTACTATTCAAAGTTGCTTCCAGTTCATTTTGAACCACAAAGAATGACATTTGCACATGCCTTGTTTCAACTTAAGAAAGTATTGTGCAGGTTAGTTGGGTCATGACAAATATGCTCATTTTTCTTTATAATATACGATACATACTATTCGAATTCGATTCAAAATTATTTGACCAAATCAATGTTTGCATCAAATTCGCTTTGAACCTAAAATTTACTATTCACACAAGCCTACTAAAAAATGCATGAAAGGCACTGTCGTGGTGACAGTTAATGCAGACTCTCTTCTGCAAGCAGGCTTTCAGAATGATTCTAGCACTGAACCTTTAAAGGGGGGAAAGCCAATTGTGTGTGTTGAAAATTACAACTGCTAGAGAACTATAGTTGAGATATAATAAAGCATTAAAAAAGAGCTCACCTTCCCACCAAGGTGTCGGCTTTGAGGAACCACCTGAGAAAAAGATGAAGTATGTTCTTGTCATATAAAACATACCTTCTCATAATCATACAGAAGAAAATTGTACATTTTTCAGTAAGCAGTACAATATTATCTCTTCCCACAGAATCAAAGCTGCTGCCCTTTGGTACCACCAAGGCATTCCGACCCCTTCCGTCTTGTTCATGCATCCATTTCTACTGATTGTACTTATGCTTAAGTGGGATGAGATAGAAGAAAATGACTGAATGATGAAACAGTTGCTTTAAAGCACCCTTCACTGACACATCACCCCAAAAACAATATTCTAACCAGAAAATCATTATGCCTTTTAACCCTTTCGCGACCGAAAGAAAAGAAGAAAAACATGCAAAATTATCACACAATTTTTTTTCGCTCAGCTTGTAGAGTTCTTTTTTTGAATAAAATGGTACCGTTCTTTCAATTCAATGGGTTCCTTTATTTCACCAATGCATAGAAAAAGAGGACTTGAAGGTGGCTTCACCTCATAGCAATACAATGAAAAATGGCAATAAAATGAAAGCCAACACACAAATGTCCCAACACAGACAGGTGCCGCCATCCAGCGTCAAGAAACACGAGTACGATGACTATAGTCTTCATTGGTTCCGTGTGGGACCAATTTTTGTTGATGACAAGTATAGTCATCATCGGTCGTTTCGTTAGGAAATCTCATGATGACTATACTCATCAACACGGTCGCGAGAGGGTTAAAATCTGTGTAAAGCACGTTTTTGTGTACAGTACTGTCCACGTCTGTGTAGAGTGTGCAAGCGGCCGGCTCTGCTTTGGGGGGCGATACCTTGCTACAGTTGCACGATCCGACATTGTGTGCCCAGTAGCACGTGCCGCCCAGTAGATGTGCAGATCTTCACACGTTGCTTTAGTCTAGAAATGATGTTGGTAAGAGCTTCTGTTTTGTGAGCTGTGCACATTACCCGAGGTTATCGCTTTGTCATGTGACCGTGTGCCTCGAAACAGCCAGAAAGAGTGCACTGTTTGTTGTGAATGAGTCGGGCTCGGGCTATCAGTCCAAACGTGTCATTCTTTGGCATCGAGATGCTGCAAGTGTCCTGAAGCCGAGTTCCAATTCGATTAAACAAAGACACATTTTAAATTTTCCACTCATGCAAAGTAGGTCTGAATGTCTGTTAGGCCGTGCATGCCCTTGGACACACTACGTAAGACCCCACAACTACAGCAAGATGTCGCGCCACAGCGCAAAGCTGGCTGCTCGCATGCTCTACAGAGACGTGGACAGCACTGTACATCAGGGTGAAAGTAATACTTCTCTAATGCATTTGTTGATGAAGACAGCAGAGCAACAATTGTGACTATAATTGGTCCTTGTTGATCTCGGAGTAAGCACTAATTTAAGATCACCACATGAATAACAGTGGAAGAAAGATTTGGTTGGTGATCCTTCCATATGTTCACACCGTAGTGCATAAGCTTGAAAAGGTAGCTAGCAAGTATAACATACCCAATGCATTCCCCAAACCAAAAAAATTGATAACCGTATGTAACAAGCTAAATAGAAGAAAAAAACCCAAGATAACAGGTGCACTGTCCAACATGCACAAAAGTTCAATGAGTGTAAAGAAAGTATTTCGGGCAAATGTCATGATGTATCATGACACAAGGCTTAGGAAACACTGAAAACAATTGTAACCTTTCAACCAATCCCAGAAATTTTGCAATGCAGATGCAACCAATGCTCCT